>NC_133654.1:253884584-254153752 GCF_009905375.1 Apium graveolens | reverse complement strand
TTCTGTACACGTTTCTTGTTTGTTGTTTCGCACTACCATCATATAGTGTAATTTTCCAATTTTTTCTTAGGCGAAAACTCTCGTTAGTTTGGCCTTTGTGATAAGTTATGTTTTTATAGAAGGGAAAAAATTATTACATTATACATTTTCCCGAGGTAAAGAGAACTAGTGTATAAATTATTGGCCAATTAATATTTCATATACGCTCTTCCCTAGAAGGCTAGATTCTTTGTTCATTTTCCTTTTCTAGACAATAAGTTATAATGATATTAATCACATTTAAACAAATTTAACACCTCACTCTTCTTTAGTAAATTCTATGCAATGTTCTTCCACACTATCACATCCCTACTCCTACTCTCGGGGGATAATTTAAGGAGTAATTTTTATCATTAAATCTATCACTCAAGCGCATGCTCATCTCCTAGCCAACTCAATAAAACCCTCATACTCATACATCAAAATCACAGGCCCCCAAAACATATCCTTTACATGTTTTCAGATTATTATTTCTCTAAACTACTTTTCATGGCTCAAATATTTTTGATTGGTAAGAGTTTTATATCTCCCATCTATAGTTTCCTATATATCTTTAGCTTCTTGTCAATTGGATTTAAAACAGATGGTGATATCTTGTATAAGATGCATAGTTGTTTAATTATATTTTCCGTTGAGACATATTCAGACATTTCCTTCTCAATATATGTTAGTAAGCAGTATTTCATCCAATCCATTGCCATTTGATTGCACAATGAACTCTTTACAATCTTTGACTAAAAAGTTTCTTTGAGAGATTCGGTGTGAGATAAAATAAGTATAGTTAGGTAGATATTTAAACTACTATACTATCATATACATGTAATTATGTAAATGATCTATACTTGCTAAATTAGTTTTGTTTTTATTGGGGGTACATTCCCTCGGGAGGCCATACTGTATCCGTACTCAGTGATAACTGTTATACACACCTATGAGTACATGCCATACATAATCTCTTTAACTCTCCTTTTGATATCATATCTATATGCTAGCTTCTTTATTGTTTCGCTAAGTCCCGTAGCAGGTTTCACATAATGTTTCATTTTGTAACGCAAGTACCTCTCTTTTGATCCTTGTTTTTGGGTACTTACAATATATATGCTTTTCAGGGCCTTGTGAAACTTGCAGATTTTGGTGTTGCTACAAAGTTAACTGATACAAATAGTAACGAATCTGCCGGGACAGCATATTGATGGTCCCTGAGGTACTTTTTTTATGATAGGGATGAAGGTGCCAGAGTTGGTAGTTTCATCACTAGTCATTACTATAAACAATAGTAGAATCTTTGACATTGTAATTTTTTATTGCTCTGCATTTTTTTATCACAAACACGTGTTCAATAGATTTGGAATAATACCTCTAATTTATTTAATAGATGATACAATTATTGTGCTTCCACAAATTGATGTCAATGTCTTTTAATAGATGTATCATAATGGATCGTGTATTTCACAAACATCTGATTATTCATCAATATATGAGTAATTTAGTGGTGTTTACTGTTTACATTTTAGTAATGCATATTGATCTATTTTTAAATCAAAGGTTTAGAATGCAAATGTCACATGTCAGTGTATATTTATTTGTAAAAATATATGAAGGTGTTTAGTCAAGAAGGAAATAATTCTGAACGACTTACAATTATATTGCATTATACATTCATAAGTACTAAAAGTCATGAGCATAGTTATCACGAAGACGACTACTCTGAAGGTACTTCAGCATTGAGGACTTTTAAGCTCGACGTAGTGCTGTGATAACCGCGATTATTGTGAAACATCGTCCACTCAAACCATTGATAATACACAAGAAGCAGATGGAAATGAACATGATATTGCGATTAGTTACTTTGCTTGATTTTCATCATCACTTATTTTTTTTTCATTTTCTGGGATGTGTTTGATATTGCTAAATTTGATATTTGGATGTTATTATGTAATAGTCGTGCTTTATTTGACCTTACTATTCTTTTACTTCTGATTAAAAATATGAAATTGATGTGTTTTGTTAAGTTACCTGTATAACTATTTAATATATTGTAAAGAATGACTTGTCGACTTTTTACTACTAGTCGGTTAAGCATCCCTGGCTCAAAAGACGGCTGATACAATTATACGAATGCATATGATTTGACAGCAATCAATACTATTGTATGGAATAGAAGTAAGATGGTTTGCTTGACAAAGTGGCGGGGAGATATTGGATTATGGGACAAAAATTCTTGTTGGCGAAATTGTTATTGACATATGTCAAGTGACGATTTCGGTATAATATTTGGAGAAAAAATCAACTTATTACTTAAATTCATCTTATTGTATATGGATTGAAATAATGTTGTTCTAGCAAGTTACAGCTTCGTATGTGTTTGGTATTTGTTTTTCTTATTTACCTACTTACATATATATGATTTATTAAAACAACATATAATCTTTTTTGCGGATATCTTATACTCGACAGCAGATCAATAATTATGACCCAATATTTCTTCTGATTCCGTGATTTGAACCTGGGTGCCAGCCTTGCATAATTGTGTTTGTTTCTCAGACTTGACCAAGAGACCAGGCATGCATAATGAGGCAAACCTGTCCAAGGGCTTGTTATTTGCCCATGTATAGTTTTTAATAAAAACAAAAAATTGGCATTCCTGCTCTCGAAATGAACCATACATCATACTCATATGTGTCAACACAAATTCTCTTGGTTGTTTGTTATGATTGTTCAACCCGAATTTTCTGAAATGCTGCTTAGAAGTATTGCCGAATTCTGAATTTCTTGAGTTACCTTGATTGTCTATTAGAGCAATATTCCCTGCTTCACAGATTAATACATCAAGTGGGTATAGTATCATTGACAGCATGTCTTGTGATCAATCAAGGCCATATCCCTGCATTCCATATTTGCATACTTTTAATGCGGAAGTGTTCAATATATTTATATGAATTACAGCATTGAATGTGCATTTAAGTCCTTTTTGTGGTAAGTGTATTGCAGTCCTTTTATTTAGTTATGCTTGTGTAGGTGATCAACATGTCTGGAGTTTGTGCGGCATCTGATATATGGAGTGTTGGATGCACTGTGATTGAGCTGCTCACAGGTTTACCTCCATATTATGATCTCGGGCCCTGGACAGCTCTTTGGCAGATTGTGCAGGTTAGTTTTAAAAATTGTCATGGTGTTTTTTTGTAATGAGCTACCGTGAATTTAGTTTTATTTGAACATCATAGATTTATGCTACGATTTTTTTTTTTTAAATTTTTTGACATGTGACGCATACCTAATCTGCGCAACGATGTAGCAGTGTGTATTATTTTTCTTTCTCTTTTTTTTTTGAAAAAACTGTAACGCATTCCAGTAGAGCGTTACAACAGGAATGACTATTTTAAGTAGTGATCTTGCCTATCATGCAGGTTTAACATTTGCATCATGATTGTTTTGTTTTGCTATTACCTGTCACGCACATCTCTGTGTAAACATATTTACATTCTTGAATTATCTGCTGCTGTGATGAGCCATATCTAAATTTTTTATTCTAAAACAATACTTTTGGCTGTTCTAAAACAATACCAGTTTGCATTTAACACTTGGTCGCCGTGGCTTAGATTGAATTTTCAATTCAAGCCTTTCTGTTAGCCCCATATTCAATATTGATGTTGATTAAGTTGAGTGCGAAACTCAGGAATTTGGGGATATGATTACTTTTAGAGGTAAGAGAGACCAGTCAGAAAAAAATTGGATTTGTAACGTAATGATAGATTTTTTGAAATGGAGTCGGATGCATCCTCTTAAGACGAGAGAACTGTGTTAAGTCATCGGGATGATGGTGGTTAAACCTATCAAGATTACAGAGAATTAAATATTTGTAGCTGATTTTTCGATTATTGATCATGTGATAGCTGATTTAGGATCTAAATTATCGCATTATTAGTCAAGATCTATTCATCTTGTTAGTTCAGAAATGGTTTCTGAATGTACAATTGAATCTGCATAATGTTGACTGTGCGAACTTAGGCTTGAATTATGTTCTGCCTAATATATTTTACTATTGCGAAATGAATACAGCTTAGTTAACCATGTTATCCTGTCTTAGATCCAGTTGTGAATATAATGTAACCCATCTAATATCTACAAATCCTTATTACTTGTATTCACTTCAGTACTTACTTTTCAGGATTACAGGCAGAGGCTGGATGCCAAGACTCTGCTTTCCCACCCTTGGATTCAAAGATCCAGGCGTATTGTACACTCTCCCCTTCGTGACAGTGAAACATCAAGGTAGGCAACTTGATTTCCACTTTTCCGCTTCATCCATTTTCCCCATAAAAGCTACAAACACTCTGGAGGTTTACATTTTGCATTTTCACTTGCGCTTTCTATTCATATTTTAGGAGTTAGCTTGTAATTATGGAACAATTTTGTGTTTTTCCTGTTTTTTTTTTATTTAAGGATTTGGTTTGATTGTCTAAAGGTTACACTGTACACTTTCTTGCTTATATATAATCATTATGACGGCATATGTGAAAACTGATGAATACACTTTCGGAGACTGAACTTCTATAAAGCTTTGCAGATTGTAGCTAGTTTGCATTATTATAATTGAGTTAATGTCTGATTACTTATTATTTTAGTGAGCAAGCTTTACTTTCTAAAAGAAGCTTATGTTCTGAGGATGCTGAGACATCGAGTGGAGACGATCAGAACTCTGTTGACAATCTCCATGCCAAGAAAGCCGAGGTGAGTGCTAGTGTTTTTTCCAGTATTATCATACATGTCATTAGTTTTGCCAGTTTACACAGTTAAGATTCTGATTTTTCATTAAGAATCCCATGAGCTCACCCAAAATATCGATATCATGTATGAAATTGTAATGACAAGCTGAGGATATGCATGCTTAGTGTATTGAATTATGAAGTACTGACACCACCGACGGCTATGCAACTTAATAACCCCTTGCCAACAAGATACTTAAACTAGATACACGAAACCTTTGCTGCCTGTTGTGTTCGGAACATCTAGAAAGTGAGAGTGTATTTCAATTCTTTAATAACTTGATTCTTGCCGTAGCTTAGCAATCACACACTCTCAGTTTGATGATAGAAGCATTATGATGAAGCAGCTGCGATGTGTGTTATATTTTTCAGAACTGTTTTGTGCCTTTTGTAGTAGATCTAATATATCTCTATTGATGTCTTTCATGTAAAATTCCAGGACTCTGAAACAGAATTTCTTAAAGTTGATACTGCTGATGCGGACAAGGATGCTGAACATAATCCTCTTAGGTGTATATTCGGTGATCCTGAGACATCTTCAGAGCTTCACCAGGTCTCTCACTTGACCGACCAGGATAAAGTGTTGGTTAATGATGAAACTGGTTCTCCTACTTTTAGCAGCAAAAGCATCATTTCAAGAAAAGTTTGTGTAGAAGAAAGCTCTAATCATGCTGAAAACGGTTCATCTAGTGCGACATCGAAAAGCCAAGAGTATAGCCCTCCAAAGGTGAATTTATTTATTGTGTTATTTTCTTTTTAGAACATCTCTGAAGTCAACAAGCATATCACAGAGACACGAACTACATACATAGTGTAAGCCTTCTAATATACGGAAGAGTTTGGTTTACCAGATCATCTATTCATGTTTTGTCAACATCTGTTGTTGGTACAATTCAACTGTGTAAAGATAGAAAATATACTAATCATAAAGAAGAGTCATGTCAAAACTTCTTTAATTACAGTGATTCGTAGGATTTCAGAAATTGATTTAAATATCGAAGATCCATTTATGTTCTGGTTATCCAGATTCCAGGGTAATTAATATAAATTGCCTCATCTATAGGTAGTCTTCATTTTCTGCATAACCCTATGTCTATTTCATAAAAATGTCATTTGAGCTTGGTGGACTTGATTTTTGAGCAGAAATCAAGCACACCAATAGCTCAGCATAATTTGGAATTTACTCTAGTTTAGGCGGATCTGCACATAATCAGATTCTCCTCATAAAAAAGCAATGAACTCTACATTAGTGATGAAATTGATCATATGCCCATAGAGGAATATGCATTTGTATTATAACAACACATGTTTTTTATATGGGCCTACATACCTTTTCTGCAACATTCTTTATGTAAGACTGCACTGTATCATAAAAATAATTCGTCTGTTGAATGTATACAAGATTAAATGCTATAAGTTGTCTGTCCGGACAATATTAGCATTTGACAACTACTACCAATAGAAAGAGAAAAAAAAAATTTTTTTTGAGCTAAATTGTAATTTCTCTGTATATCTAGGGGGTTGAATATAGCAGATTAATTTCGTCTCTGAGGCCAGATGAACCAGTGCTTGTTTCTGCTTGCCAAAAATAACAGCTTTCTTTCACCAAAGTCCTGAGCAAAGGCTTGGTTTCCTTACCCAGCATGGTTTTGTTCCTCTAGTGGAGCTACTGGAGGTTCCAAACATTCGTGTATGTCATTCTATAAGGCTTTGCAACTATAATTTTTGAACCTAGCTATCCTCGTACATTGGCAGCTATCATAATAATCTTTTTTCTAACAGGTCATATGCTCGGCTGCTTCAAGTTTTAAATGAGATTACCAGGGATAGCACTGAAATTCAGGAAAGCGCTTGTCTAGCAGGCCTGGTAAGTCGTGTGCAATATTTCTGCTCTCAGGCTCAACATTCTGAAAAGTGACATGAGATTCAGTGTTCTGAGTTGGGTTCTTCTGTACGTGGTTCATGATGAGTTAACAGTCTGGAATTGCACCATGTAGTTAACTCTACAAAATTGGTGCACACACACAAGAATCTGTAGTCCACCAGTGTGACACCTTTTCTGGAATACAAAAATTTGAACATGAATGAGTAGCGAAAGTCTGTCTCATTAGTTTATAGCTCTTTATTTTGACACTCCTTATAGTTTGTATAATTGTTTATCGGATAACAGTATTACTATTTCATTGCAGATTCCAACAGTCATGGGCTTTGCTGTACCTGACCGCCCTCATGAAATTCGTATGGAAGCAGCAAAATTCCTGCATCAGTTTTGTCACTCAAGGTATATGGTTTTTTGCTCTTAATCCCTGTGGCATAATTATATTTATCTAAGTAATAAGAATAAGAATTGACTCCTGCTTTATACAGCCGCATGACTTTGCATATGTTTATTGCTTGCCGTGGTATTACCATTCTTGTGAGCTTTCTTGAGGCTGACTATAAAAACCACAGGTTCGTGCTTGATGTGAATCATTTACACTCTGATATGCCATATGTTTCTTTCGATTCATTGTTTTATTTTGTTCTAGAAATTACAGAGGATGTAAACATTGTTACGTTCTTTCATTGTTTTTATTCTTGAAACTTGAATATATAGATATAAACTATTAATGACATTGTAGATTCTCCTGAATTAAACGTGGAGCAATCTCCGCACAAAAATATTGAAGAATCCAAAGAAAGTAACAAGAATGTTACTTCTAATCAGTGGCAAAGGACCCAGTAACTCAGCATAAGCAAATTGTGATAGTTGAATAAATTTAGTGTCAGCTGTTTCTGAAAAGTTTGAGATTACAAGAGTTAATTAAACTTGCAATTTCATATGAGAAAGGGAAATATTCAAGTCGAATACAGTTATATAATCTTTCATAACTCATGTGCCTGGATTAGCAAAAGTTTTTGTGTTGTATATATTAGCTGGTATGATGTATTGGGCCTTTTTCCCAGTTTCTATGTCAAGTCATCTTTTACAAATTTTTACATGACTTCCACTTATCAGATGCATCTTGAAAGTTCTTTAGCAGATCAAACTCCTCGTACATGCTTTTACCTGTAATTGTTTGTGTTTATAATTCAAGAATTAATGACATGCAGGGAAATGGTTCATCTTGCAATTGACGGATTGTGGCAAATATTTAAGCTTCAGTGGTCGAGCTCTAGGAATGATCTTTTCCGTATAGCTGCAAAAACTGGAATATTACTTAGGCTTATCAGCACTCTGTATAGTTTGAATGAGACAACTCAACTAGCTGCCATTTCTACTGGAGGTGGGTTACTCTATGATGCTGTAGTTTTCCAACAAATGTCTAGTGATCCTGAAATTTTTTGGTCCGAGTCAATGGTTTCTAGACTAAATTCTCTTAATTATCGCAATGTTAAACACTGTTTAACGACCAAAAATATTGCTCTCTGTAACTACCTTTTTCAATTATATTATGTGCAGACAATTTCGAGAACACTTGTTTATAAAAAGGATAATCAAAAAAAAATAATATTAGCACAATATCAGTCTCCTATTACCAAATAAACGCTTTTTTGTTTGTTTGGCCATTAATACCCGACTGATACCTCGTTTCAAAATGCGTATTAGGTATTTGAAAGAACCCCACAAATCCCTGGCCTTTTCAACAATACAATCCTGGTCTTTTTCAACGATGAAGAGTCACGGCGGTGAATAAAATTGTATATAGTATGTATATGCGATCTGATGTATATAAGTAAAGAGAAACTGAGTTGGATCGGAGAAAAGGTAGGATTCAGGAGAGAGAGAGTTGTGGTGATGGTGTAATGATTTACGCTTCGGCTAACGATTACGGAGGTGAGTTGATGTTGCGGCATCGATGTATATATTACTTAATTATTTGTATGTATAATACTCATATAGAAATGCGTAATCGCTATTACTAATCAAGACCACGTATTACTTTCCTATTAATATATTAATGATATCATGTTTCCTTCTACGAAATGCGTGATATGTAATACTCCTCCCAATACGTAACAAGCGGGTAATATGGCCTCCTTTCTAAAATAAGGTATTTTTGTCAGTTTGACTTGATTAATCGGTATTATTGGCCTTTCCCAAAACATGACTTAATATTCAATTTCCTAGACATAGAAGAATGTCAAGTCTCCACAAATTATATTTACGTTCCTGATACCTCTCAACATTTATCATTAAGTTTTGAGACCCATAGGTCAAACCGAATATAGAAGAATGAACCTTTTCAAGTAAGGAAAAAAAAAAGAGCCAGAATAGTGCAGAAGCGATTTGTTTTATATATTATATTGTTCTCCTCTCCCAAGATTAAGCATTTGACAACTACTCCCAGTAGAAAGAGAAAAATTATTTTTTTGAGCGAAATGGTAATTTCTCTGTATATCCAAGGGTTGAATATAACAGATTAATTTCGTCTCTGAGGTCAAATGAATGAGAAAGACGTGTTTGTTTCTGCTTGACGACAGCTTCTTTCACCAAAATCCTGAGCAAAGACTTGGTTCCTTACCCAACATGGTTTTGTTCCTTTGGTGCTCACTCGAAGAAACTTGGATGACTCCTATATGAGAGTACTTGAAGAACGGGACATTTCCAAAGGATAAGATGGCAACCAGACGACTCCGATATAAAGCAGTACGATGTGTGGAATATGAACCGTAGTTATACAAAACGTTTTATTCAACCTTTATTGAAGTGCATCGCAGGAGAAGGTTGTCGTAATTCTGAAAAAAGTACATGAAGGAATCTGCGACAATCATTCGGGCGGAGGATCACTTGCGGCAAAGGGTTACGTCAGGGTTACTTTTGACCAATTTGCGGAAAGATTCATTTAAATTAGTTAAAGCATGTGATAAATGTCAAAGATTCGCAAACTTCTCCAACATACCGGTAACTAAACTAACCACTATGGCAAGCCCTTGGCCATTTACCATGTGGGGGATTGACTTGATGGGGAAGCTCCTCAAAGCTAAAAAGGGTGTCAAGTACGCGATTGTGGCTGTGGATTACTTTATCAAGTGAGCAGATACGGTGCCCTTGACGATATTACGACAAAGAAGATATAGATTTCGTCTTCAATTTTATAATATGTCGATTTGGGATTCAATAAAGTAAGTCTCGGCAATGCAAGCAGTTCGACAACAAAGAATTGAAAATTTAAGATATAAAAAAAAATCCGCAATATATCATCCCCAAAGCAACGGACAGACGAAGCTATCATAAAATCATCAAACACACACTGAAGACTAAGTTAGAAGATTTGTAAGGGAGATTGGCCAGAGGAGCTTCCAAAGGTGTTGTGGTCATACAACACTACTCATAGATCTACTATAGGAGAAACCCTTTCATGCTGACATATGGTTGTGAAGCCATGGTACCGGTAGAAGTTGAAGTTGGGTCTCTTCACATAAGCAAATTCCGCTATGAAGATAGTGAAGTTACGCAACAGATTCAATTAGACCTATGGAAAAAAGTCAGAATGCTTCTCAAGTGAAATTGGCGGCATATCAGCAACGAGTGTCCAGGTTTTATAATCGAAAGGTCAAGTACGTCCATTGAAAATTGGCGACTTGATATTGAGAAGGGTCTTGCCTAACACGAAGATAACTAGCCATGGAGTTTTCAGAGCTAATTGGGAAGGATCTTATAAAGTCCGAGCAATACTTGAGGAAGGAACATGTTATCTCGAGGACTTGAACGGGAAGCCTATTCCTCGAGTTTGGAATGCGGAACATCTGTGAAAATATTTCAAAAGGCGCGACCTCAGCCCTTACTTATATGCACTATAGTTGATTCAAGTAGGGCTTATCCCGAATAGTAGATTACCATCAATAAAAGCCCAGGGGTTAGTGCATGTATCATCTCACTCAGTGTTACTCGTATGATATTTACTTTCGTTCCTTCTATTGACCACAGACAATGGCGCCACTTGAGACTATTGTGAATTTTTACGACGAGTGCATCAATTAATAAAATTTTGAAATTTTTATTTCAAAGTTTCCATCTTGAGATATGGAGAACAACTCTTATTATTACGATAAGTTTGAGTTATGTTAATCATCGAAGAAAAGGATTGTTTTCAAGCTAGCTAGAAGATGGGAATTTTGGAGTTGCTCCACTTCATTACTTATTCCTGGTTTTTGTTTTTGCAAGATGAAAATATTTCAAGGCAGAAACAAAGAGATAACATGAAACAAGATACACATTATGAAGTCTAAATACGAAAATGCGATAAGTAAATAGGTTCGTACAAGTGTAAGGATTTTATAGAGCCCGACACCTCAATAAAAGTCGTAGTATCATTGAGTCACAAGGAACACATATGAAAAGCGCAGATATACATAGCATCAGTTCGTGATACTCTTCTTCATGACAGTACACATGACCTCTGAAATTTAAAATTTGAATTTGAAGAAGGTGTTTGCTTTATAATGTTGTATGTCGGGGTTATGAATGTACCTATATCTATTTTTTCTTCTAGGAAAATAAATTTAAAATTTGTGCATTTGAAGAATGTATGCTTTATAGTTGAACCTTCACCTTTTTATGTTGTTATTCTTGTAGATTATAGTATATTTCATTTGTAGGAAATGGGTTTACTTTTTCATGTTGATTGTAGTTGTTTGAGAAAGTATTATGCTTGAGTAAGCATGAACATATTAATTAAAATCATTCTGCATTATATTAAACACTTGTTCACTACAACTAACATGAATCCTGTATATATATTGCATTTATATACTAAATATCCATCGTAGAGAGATTCCTGTCAACAACATTAATCATAAATATTAATAAACTTCAAAAAAATCAAATTTATAATATCTAATGATCATGTATACACTTATACGGAAAATAAATATATAATATGTATTTGTTCAATATTGATACGATTTTTTGTGTTTAGTACTTTCGATTAAAATCACCAATACAAGACAACAAATATTGGTATGTAATTATTCAAATAAAAAATATATATATATTACCCACACATCATATATTCTTACATATAGATAATGATGAAGGAGAGGTTATACTCTCTCAGTCTCTCTCAATTCTTTACATTTCGAAGAGAGTGTCCAACACGCATTTTAAGATACTATAAAGTATATTTTCGTAATTTATTTTTATAATTTTCTTTTCTGAATAAAAATTTAACCATTCAATTTTATTTAGAAAACAAATTGTAAAATAAATTACGGAATAATACTTGTATGTACCTTAAAATGCGTGTCGGGCACCCCTTTTCGAAATGTAAGGAAAGGGAGGGACCGAAGGAGTAAAAAAAACTTTTTAAGAAAAAATAAACTTTAAAGTTAAATGCCTAACTGTTGAGATGATAGCATTCCGAAAAAACAATTAAGAAGTCAGTGAAATAAAGGTGTTGGCACTCTCTGGCCAATTTTATTAAATAACATATCAAATAGCATATATTAAAAAAATAAACGAAACTTAAATAGGTGTTTTGAGAAATGTAATGGCGTGCAACGTTTCTTCTCTCCGTAATTTTTTATTTTAAAAAACCTATAACACATGTTTAATTAGCGTTTACACAAATTCTTTGTCCGCAATATACAGAAATATGTACCAACACAACCATTTTCATACACACATAAATTCATATTGTGTTAATTAATGACCATACAAACAATATATACATATATAATGGATGAGGTTCACTCACGTGCTATTATACATAACTCATTGCATCATAACACCATTCTATCAATTAATTATTATTTAGTATTTAAAAAGCTATGGCACAACACTCTAATTGCATGTCAACTATATGGCACTATTTTAATTACATGTTAACCCGTGTACAATTGTTATCTTTCTGTCTTGAACAAAAAACACAATACGATCTATCATTTTAGAGTATCGTAAAGGGCCATTATTTTGGCCTTTTACATTTTTGTGCTATCAAGGTCATTTTCTCATAAAATTGAGAAATCTTATATGAAGTACAAAAAGAAAGGTTCTAAAGTCTAACTACTACAAACTCTCAAAGTAGTCATATCGTGAAATTTTGTAATATATACCCATAAGCTACATTAACACAGCAACACACGATGACATATACACAGTGAATTGCTAACTACACATCATCACAATGAATTTAACACATTATATTGATTATTTTAACAGGAGACGCTGAAGTTAGACCAAGACACTGTCGATTCCATATACAACAAAGTTTAATCACCTTACAAACATAGATATCAGTTCACATAAATTACAATGAACATTATATCTTTAACTCAGAGATCGTGTACAACATAAATATTTTCAATCACCTCAATCATTAAAGTCTGCAAAAAGTAAATATGACACGCATGCCATCACTCAACAGTCTTAATGATCATTAAGTATAAACCATTTCCATTGGTATTTTTTCGCACGTTTAACTAAAATTATTAGGGGTCGTGCACTTTATTTCAACAAAACATGTGCAAGCTGAAATTTAAAAATTACATACATTGTATTCTGAAATATTACTAGAAAATGACCGGTGCCTCGCACGGTATTATGCTAGTTTTTATATAAGAAGGAAAAAATAAACTGAAATATTATAAAATGGCAATACATAAGCTGTTTGAGAGCATGTTACAGATTCAGGTGTTCAGCCGATAAATCGGTCGATTTATTGGCAATATTATTGCTGCCAATCTAGTTTTCGGCAAATCGCTGTATTATACGATTTGGTCAAATCGGGTTAAAACTCGGGTGGTGAAACAGACAAAACAGGGTCACTATGAACCTAGTTGATCGATCGAAGTTGTAATCAAGATGATTAAAATTTGGGTGGTTGTGTTGGTGTTGTAACATTGGAGTTTGGTTGTCTCCAATACCTATGTATCTATACTATACTATAACAACCGGAATGGGGTATAATTTGTAGTTTGGTTGACCCCTCATTTTGGTTATCCATTTACCTCACGACCGTCGGATCTTCTTCATCAAATAATCGGAGCCGTTAGATCCACATACTAAAAAAATACACCCCACAAGTTCTCAGGTTCGAATCCCGTCACAAACAAGACATTATATTATTATTTTATAAAAATACATATAAGTTCTCAGGTTCGAATCCCGTTAACAACAAACATATATATTATTTATAAAGATACATATAAGTTTTCGGCTTCGAATCTCACTCACCAACAACAAATATTTACATTATTATTTATGAATAAGATCTCATCAATCATATACTATTTATACTATTTGAACCTAACTTGAAATTATAATTATATAATCATTATTTAGTATTTAATAATTATATAAAATTTAATAAAATTCTATGAAATAAAATTAAAATATATAAATATTAACCAAGACCCGTGCATCGCACGGGCCGTAAGCTAGTAGCATGTAATATAACTTTTGTAGCACTCAATTGAGGAAAAGGGCACCCCTCTTTTAATAAAAGCAAACTGCATATATGTGTTTATGGTTGTATCAAAAAGGAAGTCTTAAAGTTTTGCTATCAGAGAGATATAGTTTTGACTGAGTCACGAATGATAAGAAAGAAATCTTGATGAATGATGAGAATAAAAAGTAAAGGATTAGAAGGTTTTACAAATTAGGAGAAGAAGATGTAAAAGGGTAAGTCATGGACCTCGTGGCCCATTGTTAGGAATATGTTGTGAATTTGATGATAAATTAAACAAAACATTAGTAGATTTAACTTAGTGAATTTTGTAGCACTCGACGATGATCAAATATAGTCCCGACGGATAATTCAATATAGTCCCGACGGATGATGATTGAATCCAACCAGGTGAGTAGCTTATGTAAGAATAAGTTTAGCAGCACATTTCTACAAACAACTCTGTGTAGATTCTGTAGTAGCATATGAGTCATGGTTGACTACTAGTAGATATCAGAATAGGTGATTAAGTGTAAATATAAGATGTCTTGTAATCTGCATAAGTGAAATGGAGTCAAGTGTCAAATAGCTACCCGACGGATGATCACAAAGCTTCCGACAGATGATCAATTCAAATACATGTTGACAGTGACAACACAGTCACATGCGTTGGGTGTTTGCAAAAGGAATGTGGTAGCATGTTTAGCAGGAAATTGAGAACAAAGAAGCATTACAATTTCCATGCTATTATGAAGATATTCAAAGATGTTGGATTAGAGTAATGAAGCAGCATGGTATAAGACTTGATAGGTTTTGTTTTATTATCCTGTCTTATTACCATGTAAACTTGGTGATATATAAACCCAAGTGTAGCTAGTAGAACAAACAACTAAGCAAACACATTTAGAAGAGAAATAGAAAAAGTTGTAACTGTTAAGAATTTCTCTGTAGTTTTGTTTGTTCACTTGTAAAAAGCAACTGTGAGCTATTCAAGCTTCACAGGGTTCTCTCGATATATATATAATATATATATCTATATATCTATATATTATATATATATATATATATCTGGTGGATACATTCAAATCCACCAGAAAGTTTTGAAGCCTGTATTTTTATTACTTGTGTTTTGATTTATTCACTTCTTTATCCAGCACCTTGCAAATCAAACACTTATATATCATTGAGCTAGAACATTTTTAAAATCTCAAAAGGAGCCAGAATTACATTCAACCCCCCTTCTGTAATTCTGTTGTATTGTTAGGGAATAACAATTGGTATCAGAGCAAGCTCTTGAAGTATAAGAGTGTAAAGATCACAACAAACAACAAGATGAACAAGAAGGATGTTGGAGTTAAAATCCCTTTTTTGGACAAAGATAATTATCACCACTGGAAGGTGAAGATGCACCTACATCTTCTTTCTCAAGATGATGCCTATGTGGATTGCATAGAGAGAGGTCCTCATGTACCAATGATAGTTGCAACTGGCAATGAGCCATCTGTTCCAAAGCCTAGGCATGAATGGTCAGAACCTGATATTGAGCAAGTCAGGAAAGACAAGAAGGCCATGAATATATTGTTCAATGGAGTTGATGGTGATATGTTTGATAACAACATTAACTGCAAAACATCCAAGGAGGTTTGGGACACTATCTAAATTATTTGTGATGGTACTGAGCAAGTAAGAGAATAAAATGCAGCTGCTAATTCAGCAATATGAGCACTTCCATTGTGAAGATAGTGAGTCTCTCACTAATATTTTAGTAGATTTCAAAAACTACTGAATGCTCTGAAGTTGCATGGAAGAGTCTATCAGACAAAAGACTCTAACCTCAAGTTCCTTAGATCTCTTCCAAAGGAGTGGAAGCCAATGACAGTTTCATTGAGAAATTCTCAGGATTACAAGGAATTCACCTTGGAGAGGCTGTATGGTATTCTGAAAACTTATGAGCTTGAAATAGAGCAAGATGAGAGGATGGAGAAAAGAAGGAAGAAAGGAGGGTCCATAGCACTGGTTGCTGAGTTAGAGAAAGAGAAAGAGATGAAGGTAAAAGTTGTTGAGTCTACTTCAAAGGCTTGTGAGAACAAGGGGTAAAGGGCTGGTAGCTGAGAATGAAGATCATTTGAGCCAAGATGACATGGATGATATTGATGAGCATTTAGCATTCCTTTCCAGAAGATTTACCAAGCTCAAGTTCAAAAGAACTTTGGAGCAGCCAAGCCCAATCGAAACATGGTGGATAAGTCCAAATTCAAGTATTTCAAATATGGCTTGGAAGGGCATTTTGCCAGTGAGTGTAGAAAGTCAGATTCCAGCAAAAGAAGTTTGAACCTGGTATTATAAACAGAAGTATTTTGAGTTTCTCAAGCAAAAGGAAAGGGCATTCATTATACAAGAAAATGACTGGGCAGCTGATGGTTTGGATGAAGATGAAGATGTGAGCTATGTCAATCTAGCCCTAATGGCCAAGTCTGATGAAACAGAAACAAGTTCTTCAAGTAATCAGGTAATCAACACTAACCTAGCACACTTATCTAAAGCTGAGTGTAATGATGCCAATAAATGACATGTCCACAGAATTATATCATTTGCGTGTTACACTTAAGTCCCTCATCAAATAAAATGCTAAAATCAAAGAAAATAATTTATTTTTAAGTGAGAGGAATAATGTGCTAGAATCTCAGTTTATTGAATTTGAAAAATTGAGAATAGAATGTAAGATTGCTAAGGATGAATTAACTGAGTTGTTGAAGAAAGAAGAGATTTGAAGAAGAAGCAGCTTGAACGAGAACATAAAGTGATTAAAGCATGGAAATCATCTAGAGATGCCCATGCTCAAATCACTAAAGTTCAAGGTATTGAGTCCTTTGGTGATGCAGCCTGGAAAAAGAGTAAGGAGAAGCTGGAATCCAATTTGGTTGAAGGATTGCTAACAGATGTAGACTCGACGGATGATGAGAGTCATCTGTCGGATAATCGAAAGGATTATTGTTAGTCCCTTAACAATATGACAAGAATTACAGAAGGGGGGTTGAATGGAATTCTTGAAACTTTTTCTCGAAATAAAAATATTCTAACTCGAATATATATATAAGTGTGAATTGATTAGCACAATGCGGAATAGTTACTTAAATGAATCAAAACACAAGTAATTAAAAACAAGAGTCTTTAAAAACTTTCTGGTGGATTTGAATGATTCCACCAGAGATATATATTATATATCGAGAGAACCCTGTGTGCAAAATGCTCACAGCTGCTTATAAATATTGAACAACTTAGAGTACAGAGAAATGCTAAGAATTATGCTTACAAATGTTTCTCTGCTTGTATCTGAGATAGTTCTTTAGTTGATGCTTCTTAGTTTATATATCACCAAGATTACAAAATAATGAGACATGATAATAAAAAAAAAACTATCTAGTCTATTACAATGCTACTTCATTACTCTATTCCAGCATCTTTGAATATCTTCATAATAGCATGGAAACAACAATGCTTTTTTGTTCTCGAAAACCCAGTTAAATAGGCTACCACATTCCATTTGCATCCACTCGACGCATGTGACTGTGTTGTCACTATAAACAAATATTTGAATTCTTTATCCGTCGGGTTCATGATCATCCGTCGAGATATTGATCATCCGTCGGGTTGTTGATCATCCGTCGAATTCATTGTTTGTTCATCCATCAGGTAGCAATCAGGCACTTGACTTCATTTCACTTCTACAGAATTACAAGACATCATTTATGTACAATTAATCAACCTATTCTGCATATCTAACTAAGGTCAACATGACTCAAATACTACTACAGATTCTAAATAATGTGTATGCAGAAATGTGCTACAGACTTATTATTACATAAGCTACTCACTCGATAGATAATAAGTCATCATCCGTCGGGACTATATTGAGTCATCCGTCGGGACTATAAACCTTATCCGTCGAGTGCTACATAATTTCACTAAGTAAAATCTACCAAGGTGTTTTGTTCATGTATTCATCAAGTACACAACATATACATAACAATCTCCCCCAATTTATGTCTACTGGAATTGTAGCCATAAATTAAGAGACACTTGATGATAACAAAACACCTTAAAAATTCAAATTTTAAAAGACAGTAGATAATACTGAAAAATGCTTCAATTAACAAAATGTACAAAGTTTTGCTCACAGTCTTTTCAAGATGCTCCTCTAGCCTGAGCAGATTTATCTAGTTCCTTGAAGGTCTGGATCTCTTTCCAAGCTTTCTGTCGTTTTCCTCAATCTGATTTTGGAGCTGCCTGTGGAATTCCAGTTCATCAGATTCTGAGAGATTTAGCTTTCCTTGCATTTCCAAAAGAGTCTCATTGCTAGAGATGCTCAATTGGTCTTTTAGTCTGAAAAATCTTCTCACTCCTTTGTCATCCATGAACTCCATCATCCAGTAGGGCCTTAGATGCACTCTTCTCCCTGTGTAAGGGATGATTAGAGTCTTTGGGAGTGCATCTTTAGCTCTAACACTCCTTAGCTCTTCAATCTTCTTCAGTTCAATCTTCTTGCAGTAATGTTGAACCTAAAGTTCTTCTTGAAGGATGAATAAACTTTAATCAGTACAGCTTGGCTTTCTTGAAGGATCCTGTGAAGTGGCCACTGAATCTCCTTTCCTCCTTTGTACTTGAACACTAACCTTTCAGGTAGGTTTCTGTATGCATCAATTCCTCTCACTTCATCTAGTTCATCTAGATAGAGGTTTAGATCAGAAAATTCTTTGATATCACACAAGTACATGTAATCTCCCTTATTGGCTTTAGATTGAGCTTTGACTAGAGATTTGGATTTGAGAGGTGACAACTTCACTTTCTTGACTTTTCTTGACTTTGTTCTCTTTGGCTTGTTAAGGATTGGCAAATAGAAGTCAGAAATTGGTGTTCTCCCATTCTACTGGTTCATCCTTAGGCACTATAGGTTCACCATGGATGTTCCTGTAAGGATCCACCACTTTGATATCTTCAAATACCACAGAGGGTTTTGATGCTTGAGTTGTAGTTGAAGTGGATTCCTTGGAAAACTGATTCTCCAATTCCTTATCAACAATGTCCAGTTTCCTTTTAGTTCTTTTAGCCAATTCCTTGATTCTTGGAGATTTCTTCTGTTATTCAACTTGCTTCTTTGATTCAATAACTTCAGATGGCTGAGAAGGAATTTGTTGTGATGAATTTACAGCATGTAGCTTGGCCAAGATAGCAATTTGCTCTTTCTTTTGTTTAGTCTTTTTAGCATCCACAGCAGCTTGCTTCTTTTCCTGCTTCAATCTAGCCTTTTCTTCTCTCTTTGCTTGAGCAAATTGAGGATGTCCAGCCACCACACAAATTTCTTTCCCATTCCTGAAAATTTAGCAATTCTTCTTTTTGAAGCTAAATCAGCTGGATCTTTGTAGAAAGCAATTGATCTTGACAGAAGCTTCTTTTTATCAGGCTTAGGTGTCTCATACACAGTATCCAAAGGGTTCTTCAATGATGATTTTGAGTAGTTTACCCTTGGTTTTAGAATTGTTTCAGCCTTTGGAGATTTGATGCACGATGGCTGTCCTCTTTCCAGATAGTTCATGCTCATCTCATTCACACTAATTTGCTTGACTTGAGAGTGATGGATGGCTGACTTAACTGTCTCCTTGAAAAGTTCAAACTTCTTCTGTATTTCCTCATCAATCTTCTCCCAGTTGACTAAACTCAACTTCTCCTTATCAGCTGCTCTTATGTTGGCTGATGCTGCATTAATCAGATCAATAATGTCTGTAACTGGTGGCTTTGAGATAGTAATTGAAGGCACAATTACTTTACTGATTTGAATCTGAATCCTCTCCCCCTCACTTGGTCCTTTCTACCCCTTTTTGTTATCATCAAGTTGAGTAGAGGAGGAGGTTTGAGCAACCACCAATTTTTGAAGTAGATCTGTCTGTTGGGCTTGATGAAGATGAATGGCTGTTAAAGATGCTTCCATGGCTGACATTCTTGTGTCCAAGGCATCTATCTTGGTTGCAATATCAGAATTTTTCCTTAATTGCCTCTTGATGTCAAGCATTGTAGCTTTTGGAAGTTTAGAATATATCTTGTCTGAAATGGCCTTCTTTATCTCCTCAATATCACCCTTCATGGTGTTTACATCTCTAGCATGCTGGAAACCCTGGATTTGTTGAAGTTGCAAGGAGGCTAGATGTGCCTGAAGGAGCTTCTTGGTGCTGGCATTAGTAGTGGTTTGAAGAGCAGTATTTGTCTGATTGATTAGTTGGATCAGGGTGGTCTTGAAGTAGTGCTCATCACAGTGCTTTGAGAATGCCCATGATGGCATACCTAATCTTGAACTTGAGCCTACTTCTCCCCCTATGTCCATTATCTCATCTTCACTATCCCCACTCCCATTACCAAAGAAATCAGCTGAACGACCAGTCTCATAGTCCACATCACCAGCTGTAGAAGGCAAAGCTATGATGGCATCCTTGGCTCTTAGCATAGACTGAGTGGTATGCACCAGATTGAGCATCATTTCTGCATTATCATTGCCCTGTTCAGCTAGAAGTTGATAAGCTGGAACAGGGTAAGTAAATGCCTCAGCATCATGGGAAGTGGAATCTATAACAGCTTTAGGATGCTGAGATAGTCCCTCCCTATCTGCATCCTGGACATTCATTGACTCACTAGCAATGACATTCATCATTATAGCTCCAGTACCTGCATTTCTCTCATTTTCTCTCTTTTGTTATATCAGGGTCTCACCCTGGCTTCCCACCCTCACACCCTCACCTTCACCTACTAAGGTGGGACTCCTCTCACTCTCTTTTTCCAATCCTGAAGAAATGGATTGCATAGTTTCACTCATTTCCTCTCCTTTTTCCTGAGAGCAACCCAGACTCTCACTCAAAACACTCTTCTCTCTCAATCCTAAGAGTGACTGTACAACCACTAAATCTTCTGCACTTGAAATAAATGAAGTTTGAAGATGTGCAGAGATACTCGACGGATGAGTGATATCCATTGAGTGAGTGGTTTTGCTATCCGATGGATAACTGCTGTTAAACTTATCCGTCGGAATACAATCACTACTCGACGGATGAGCAATATCCATCGAGAGAGTAGAAATGAATGAACTGGGAAAAGAAACTATTGTTGACTCTGTGCTGATTGAAGATATTTTGGGCACAGATGATACAACAGTTCCTGAAAGAATTGGCAAGTGAGCCAACAAATCATCTAAAAGATGATGCTCACTTGCACTAGATTTTGGCTTCCCCAACAGAGTTAAAGAAGGGGAATCATGGATTGATGTGTTTATCATATCCACATCCAGAGAATTTGTTGGTGAGTTTGGTGTTTGAGGTGCTTCTATAACTAGAGATTTTGGCTGTGACTCCACATTTATTGGAGCCACATCAAACTGAATTTGTGAAGGTGCAGTGACTGTGTCTTTTGCATCAGTTTACACAGTGTGTGTACCCTATACATCCCCAAGGGTTTTAGACTTCTTCTTTCTGGAATAAGTTTGGGGTGAGCTTGTTTCCCTAACCCACTTAGCCTGTGCTCTTGGTTGAGAGCTTTGTTCAATAACTACATCCTTTTGGGAGGATGCAGCTAAAAATGAGCTTTTATCCTTTTTAAGCACTACAGTTTGTTGGGAAACTGCAGTGTGGCTAGGCTGGGATCCACTCAACTCTCCATCCTTAACCTTAGGGTTTCTTTTATGTTCACCCCTTTCCTCACATATCTTGCCCTCCTTCACACTCCCCTCTTTGGTTTTAGTGGATTTTGCAACTGGCATCTTTTGAGAGATACCAGAGGGGGCTTTCTTTGATTTGGGTTTGAAAATTTTTACAGTTTTAGGTAGCTTGGGTAGGACAACTATTGGGTCATTGACACAGTTGTCATAGCCACACTGGAACTCAAAGAAATTGTTGAGGTTGGAATAGTGGTAGGGATAGATGAACTTACCTCACTTACCTGAGGTGATTGCATTACAGGAAAATAGAACAATGGCACATCCTTGTGATGATTGGCCCTGTTCAAATCTGCAATGAGCCTTCTCTCTTCAACCCAACAATCTAGTTTGTTGTTAGGGTTCTCAAGCACAATCTCTTCACAGAGGTGGTTAGCTAACATCATAAAGAATCTAGCATAATACACATTTTTACCATCTTTTATTTAACTCTCCTAATTTAAAGCCTAACTCAAACAAGACAAGGTCACTGTAATTATAGAATTTATCTGTAACTAGCATGTAGAGCATGTTAAGCATTGAGATATTGACTGAATCAAAATTACTGACTTTACCTGAAAGACCTTTGTCACAACATCACACATAAAACTCCTATTCTTTCCTAAGACCCATTCTCCTAATGTCACCTTAACTTAGAAGTAGAAAGAGCATAGTTCATGGAATTAAGCATATTGATTATATCAGTGTCAGTGTGTGGTGAGGTCACAGTGTTATCAGGAATCTTGAAACATGCTTTTATAACATCACTATTGATACAGAACTCTTTACCTTTAATGGTGAGTGTGATTGTCTTATCTGTTGAGTTGTAGGTAGCAGTGGTCCACATCTCTTCAACAACTTCACTAGAAGATTGTGGGTGATTCCAGCATGGCATAGTTGAGCTTGCAATTCTTCACAAAGTCCATCATCTTATGATATTCACCAGATTGCTGAATACCCTTATTCACTAGTGCAGTGAAATTGTTCTTCTCATAAATGAACCCAGTTTGAGACATAATCTTTACAACATGTGCCATTGTTAGAGAATAAGAGCTTGAAGAGAAAGAGAGTAAGTGCTTTGAGAGAGAATGAAATTAGAGCAGTTGAATTGAGAATGATAAAAGAAAAGCGATTGAAATGAAATAAGCTTTTATACTATCTCAAAAATAACTGTTAAAAATAATAAAGTAAAATAAAGTAACGAATAGAAATTGCCTAAAATAGCCGTTTAAAAATAAACTGTAAAAATTCCACCCATTATCCGTCGTGTTATGCTTACAAACTATAAGTATACTCGATGGATAATGTACAAGGAATTAACGGCTGAGATTAAGACAATTCAACGGATGAGGATAAACTGTTATCCGTCGAGTCATAAAATATTCCAGAAAAATAATTGATTTTTATTAGCAAATAGTATACCGACGGATGATCAAACTCGATGGATAAAGATCATCCGTTGAGATGTAAATTTTGACTTAGCCAAAATTTCATTCAAGACTGAAAAATCAATTAAATTTCTGGCTGCATTTCAACTTGCAAATTAAATCATATAGATTTAAGAATAATTAAGCATACCTAACTCACTTACCAACCTTGAAAAGGTGGATTCATCTAGTGACTTGGTAAAGATATCTGCAAGCTGCTTCTCACTTGGAACAAAATGTAGTTCTACAGTACCATTCATTACATGTTCCCTTATGAAGTGGTACTTGATATCTATGTGCTTTGTCCTTGAATGGTGTACTGGATTTTCAGTGATGGCAATTGCACTTGTGTTATCACAGAAAATAGGAATCCTCTCAACTTGCAAACCATAGTCTCGCAATTGATTTTTCATCCATAATATATGTGCACAGCAACTACCAGTAACAATATATTCAGCTTCAGCTGTATAAGTAGAAACTGAATTTTGCTTTTTATAGAACCAGGACACAAGCTTGTTTCCTAGAAATTGACAGGTTCATGTTGTACTTTTTCTATCAATTCTACAACTTGCATAATCTGCATCTGAATAACCAGTTAGTTCAAAACCAGAATCTCTAGGGTACGAAATGCCAAGTTTTGGTGTTCCCTTGAGATATCTGAAAATTCTCTAAATAGCTATTAAGTGAGATTCTCTAGGATCAGCCTGAAATCTAGCACATAAACATTTAGTAAATATTATATCTGGCCTACTAGTTGTTAAGTACAAAAGTGAGCCAACCATGCCCCTATAACTTGAAATATCCACAGACTTTTCAGTAGTGTTTATTTCAGGCTTAGTTGCAGTGGCCATGGGAGTTTTTACAGATGTGCAATCCACTAGGTCAAACTTCTTTAAAAGATCAAAAATATATTTAGTTTGACTAATGAATATTCCATCACTAACTTGCCTAGCTTGTAAAACAAGAAAGTAAGTCAGTTCTCCCATCATACTCATTTCATACTTACTTTGCATCAATTTGGCAAACTTTTTGCAAAGTTTCTCATTTGTAGAGCCAAAAATAATATCATCTACATAAATTTGAACAAGTATACTAGATCCATTAACATTTATAAAGAATAAAGTTTTATCTACAGTACCTCTTGTGAAATGGTTTTCCAAAAGAAACTTTGATAAAGTGTCATACCAGGCTCTAGGTGCTTGCTTCAGTCCATAAAGTGCTTTCAAAAGATAATAGACATGTTTTGGAAAATTTGGATCTTCAAAACCAGGAGGTTGACTGACATAGACTTCCTCCTCCAAATCTCCATTTAGAAAGGCAATTTTGACATCCATTTGATAGACTTTAAAATTGGCATGGGCTACATAGGCTAAGAAAATTCTGATGGCTTCAAGTCTTGCAACAGGAGCAAATGTTTCATCAAAATCTATTCCTTCTTGTTGACAATAGCCCTTAACAACTAATATAGCTTTGTTCCTTACTACTATGCCATTTTCATCCATCTTGTTTCTGAATACCCATTTGATGTCTATTGGATTCTTTCCTTTAGGCTTGGGTACCAGCTTCCATACCTTGTTTCTTTCAAATTGGTTTAGCTCCTCATGATAGCTAAAATCCAATCAGGATCCAACAAAGCTTCTTCTACCTTCTTTAGCTCTTCCTTGGAAAGAAAGCTATCATATAGACATTCTTTTTGAGTTGCTCTCCTTGTTTGAACTCTAGAGAACACATCACCAATGATGAGCTCAAAGGGGTGATCTTTTGTCCATTTTCTTTGTTGAGGTAGATTAGCTCTAGATGAAGAGGCATCATTGTTGTCTTGATGTGTGATTGAGTTTTGATTGTTAGAAACTCCCCCCGAGTTTGTGGATCTTTGATTTAAGAAAGGGGAACTTTCTATAGGTGATCTATCTTGATTTCCAACTTCTCTTGATAACCTGACAGATGGTGAGTTTTGAGTACCGACGGATGAGGCTGGTTGTCTCCCGACGGATAACGCAGATTGCCTCCCGACGGATGAAGCATTATGCAACTCGACAGATGTTGAGTTTTGTGCTTCATTGGTAGTGGTTTTTTCTGCATTATCCTTAGATACAGTTTCTTGATCACTTTAATCACTAACCATCTCCACATTGTTGAATTTTAGGCTCTCATGGTAATCTCTATCTTGCAGTCCTTCAATCTTTTTATCATCAAACACAACATGTATTGATTCCACAACAATGTTGGTTCTTAGATTGTAGACTCTATATGCTTTACCAACAGTATATCCAACAAAAATTCCTTCATCTACTTTAGCATCAAACTTCCCATTTTGATCAGTTTGATTTCTCAGAATATAGCACTTGCAGCCAAAGACACGAAGAAAATTTAGAGTTGGCTTCTTATTCTTGAACAGTTGATATGGAGTCATGCATCTTGCTTGATTAACCAGAGAAATATTTTGAGTGTAGCATGCAGTATTAACAGCTTCAGCCCATAAATATGTTGGCAGTTTAGATTCTTCAAGCATTGTCCTTGCAGCTTCAATAAGTGATCTGTTCTTCCTTTCCACTACCCCATTCTGTTGTGGAGTTCTTGCTGCTGAAAACTCATGCAGAATCCCATTTTCCTCACAAAATGCTCTCATGACAGAATTCTTGAACTCAGTTCCATTGTCACTCCTGATTCTTTTAACCTTGAAATCAGGATGATTATTGACTTGCCTTATGTGATTGATGATGATTTCACTAGCCTCATCTTTAGACTTTAGGAAATATGTCCAAGAGAACTTTGAGAAATCATCTACAATTACTAGGCAAAATCTTTTTCTTAAGATAGACAACACATTGACTGGTCCAAACAAATCCATGTGTAGCAGTTGCAAAGGTTCTTCAATTGTTGAATCAAGTTTCTTCCTGAATGATACTTTAATCTGCTTCCCTTTTTGGCAGGCATCACACATTTCATCCTTAGAAAACTCAACTAGAGGAATGCCTCTAACCAGTTCTTTCTTTACTAGCTCATTCATGGTCTTGAAGTTTAAATGGGATAGCTTCTTGTGCCATAGCCAACTTTCATCCTGACTTGCTTTACTGAGAAGACAAGTAACAGATTCTGCATTAGGTGAGTTGAAATCAGCTAGGTACACATTTCCTTTTCTCACACCAGTGAGAAACACTTTGTTGCTCCTTTTATTAGTCACAACACAGGCTTCTGAGTTGAAGGTTACTGAGTTGCCTTTATCACAAAGCTGGCTGATACTCAACAAATTGTGTTTGAGACCATCCACTAAGGCAACCTCCTCAATGATGACATTGTCCTTTAAAATCAAGCCATATCCCACAGTATAACCCTTGCTGTCATCTCCAAAAGTAATACTTGGGCCAGCTCTTTCCTTAAACTCTGTGAGCAGGGTAGAATCACCAGTCATGTGTCTTGAACAACCACTATCCAGGTACCAAAGATTCTTTCTATTTCCCTGCACACATCAAAATCAAATCAAGTTGATTTTGGTACCCAAGTTTCCTCGGATCCTGCCTTGTTTGCTTTCTTTTTCTGTTTCTTAGGCTTTATCTCATTTGACTTGGGGATATCAAATTCATCCTTGGTCATTTGAGTTGAGCCTTTGAAACCATTCATTGCAACAGAATTATCATGCATATTATAATCAACAGGAAATGGCATGCTATTAGTAAACATGTTATTCCAGTAAGGCATGCTAAATGGCATTTGTGGCATACTAAATACAGCATAATAAGGATTAGGTGCAAATGGCATGTTAGCAAACTGTGCATTCATATTCTGTGTAGACATAGCATTCATAGGCATGGGAGGCATTGCATTCATGTTAGGAAAGTGAGGTGGCACAGACATGGAAGTAGGCATGACAGATTTGCAATTAACAGATAAATGATTTACACTACCACACTTGACACAGATTTTCCTAGGAGCATATTTATGTGTAGTTATTGTGTTTGTTAATCCCTACTTTACCATTTCTATTGTTTTTCTTTTTAGCCTCTATTTTTACCTCAATCTTTTCAAGTCTGTCACTTAACTGTTTGACAGTCATGTGACCAACATTAGCCTTTTTCCCTTTCTTAACTTGACTCGATTCTCCTGAAACAAAGTTCTTGGAAACAGACCCATACTTCTCATTCAGCTTAACAAGTTTGGCTTTACTAATAGGCTTGCTCACAGCCGACGGATGAGGATTTTCATCATTCGACGGACCCTTTTTGTTATCCAACAGATGATCCTCATCATCCATCGAGTCTACATCTGTTAGCACTCCATCTACCAAATTTGATTCTAGTTTCTCTTTGTTCTTTTTCCAGGCTGCATCACAGAAAGACTCAATTCCTTGAACTTTGGTGATTTGAGCATGGACATCCCTGGATGTTTTCCATGCCTTAATCACCTCTTGTTCACGCTCGAGCTGCTTCTTTAAAATTTCTTCTTTCTTCAAGGACTCGGTTAATTCCTCCTTGGGAATCTTACACTCAATTCTTAACTTTTCAAAATCAATGAACTGAGACTCAAGCACATTATTTCTCTCACTCAAAAATAAATTATTTTGTTTGATTTTAGCATTTTCTTTAGTATGAGACTTAAGTGTAACACGCAAATGATATAACTCTGTAGACATGTCATTTATGGCATCATTACACTCAGCTTTAGATAAATGTGCAAGGTTTGTAGTAATTACCTGATTACTTGAAGAACTTGTTTCTGTCTCATCAGACTTGGCCATTAGGGCTAGATTAACATAGCTGAAATCTTCATCTTCATCCAGACCATCTGCTGCCCAGTCATGTTCTTGTGTTATGAAAGCCCTTTCCTTTTGTTTGAGTAGCTCAAAGTATTTTTGCTTATAATCCATAGGCTCAAACTTTTTCTTACTGGAATCTGACTTCCTACACTCACTGGCAAAGTGCCCTGCCAAGCCACATTTGAAACATTTAAATTTTGATTTATCCACCATGTTTCTATTTGGTTTGGCTGCTCCAAAGTTCTTTTTGAACTTGAGCTTGGCAAATATTCTGGAAAGAAATGCTAAGTGTTCATCAATGTCTTCCATGTCATCTTGGCTCAAAGAATCTTCACTTTCTACTGCATGCCCTTTGCCCTTACTTTCACAGACCCTTGAAGTTGACTCAACAGCTTCCATCTTCACTTCCTTCTCTTTTTCCAACTCAAAAACTAGTGCAATGGATCCTCCTTTCTTCTTTCCTCTCTCCATCCTCTCATCTTGCTCTATTTCAAGCTCATAAGTTTTCAGGATGCCATACAGTCTCTACAAAGTAAACTCCTTATAATCTTGTGAGTTTCTTAATGAGACTGTCATTGGTTTCCATTCCTTTGGAAGAGATCTAAGGAATTTCAGATTGGAGTCTTTTTTCTGATAGACCCTTCCATGCAACTTTAGAGCATTTAATAGTTTTTGAAACCTACTAAAAATGTCAGTGAGAGACTCACTTTCTTCATTATGAAAATACTCATATTGCTGAATCAGGAGCTGCATCTTGTTTTCTCTAACTTACTCAGTGCCATCATAGATGATCTGTATTGTATCCCAAATATCTTTGGCAGTTTTGCATTTGATAATATTGTCAAACATATCTCCATCAACACCATTAAAAGGATATTCATGGCCTTTTTATCCTTCCTGACTTGTTCAATGTCAGGATCAGACCATTCATGCCTTGGCTTGGGGACTGATGGCTCGTTTCCTGTTGCAGCTCTCATTGGAACATGAGGGCCTCTTTCTATGCAGTCATCATAGGCCTCATCTTGAGAAAGCAAATGAAGATGCATCTTTACCTTCCAATGATGGTAATTATCTTTATCCAGAAGAGGGATCTTGACTCCAACATCCTTCTTGTTCATCTTGCTGTATTGTTTTGATCTTTAAACTCTTTGTAAGTTAAGAGCTTGCTCTGATACCAATTGTTAGTCACTTAACAATATGATAAGAATTACAGAAGGGGGGTTGAATGGAATTCTTGAAACTTTTTCTCGAAATAAAAATGTTCTAACTCGAATATATATATAAGTGTGAATTGATTAGCACAATGCGGAATAGTTACTTAAATGAATCAAAACATAAGTAATTAAAAACAAGAGTCTTTAAAAATTTCTGGTGGATTTGAATGATTCCACCAGAGATATATATAATATATCGAGAGAACCCTGTGTGCAAAATGCTCACAACTGCTTACAAATATTGAACAACTTAGAGTACAGAGAAATGCTAAGAATTCTGCTTACAAATGTTTCTCTGCTTGTATCTCAGATAGTTCTTTAGTTGCTGCTTCTTGGTTTATATATCACCAAGATTACAAAGTAATGAGACATGATAATAAAACAAAAACTATCTAGTCTATTACAATGCTACTTCATCACTCTATTCCATCATCTTTGAATATCTTCATAATAGCATGGAAACGGCAATGCTTCTTTGTTCTCGAAAATCCAGTTAAATAGGCTACCACATTCCATTTGCATCCACTCGACGCATGTGACTGTGTTGTCACTGTCAACAGATATTTGAATTCTTTATCCGTCAGGTTCATGATCATCCGTCGAGATATTGATCATCCGTCGGGTTGTTGATCATCCGTCGAATTCATTGTTTGTTCATCCGTCGTGTAGCAATCAGGCACTTGACATCAATTTCACTTATACAGAATTACAAGACATCATCTATGTACAATTAATCAACTTATTCTCCATATCTAACTAAGGTCAACATGACTCAAATACTACTACAGATTCTAAATAATGTGTATGCAGAAATGTGCTACAGACTTATTGTTACATAAGCTACTCACTCGATGGATAATAAGTCATCATCCGTCGGGACTATATTGAGTCATCCGTCGAGACTATAAACCTTATCCGTCGAGTGCTACATAATTTCACTAAGTAAAGTCTACCAAGGTATTTTGTTCATGTAATCATCAAGTACAGAACATATACACAACAAGTATCCGTCGAGTGACATAAATCCTCATATGTTGGCTGTGAGCAAACCTGTGAGCAAAGCCAAACTTGCCAAGCTAAATGAGAAATATGGACCAGTTTCCAAAAACTTTGTTCCAGGAGAATCAAGTCAAGTAAAGAAGGAGAAGAAAGTGAATGTTGGTCATCTGTCCATCAAGCAATTGAATGACAGATTAGAAAAGATAGAGGTTAAAACATAAACTAAAAGGAAAAACAATATAAATGGGAAAGTAGGGAGTAACAAACATAACAACTACACACCTGATAAGTATGCTCCAAGAAAAATATGTGTTAAGTGTGGTAGTGTTAATCATTTGTCTGTTACCTGTAAACTTGTCATGCCTACTCCTATATCTGTACCCTCTCTTTTTCCCACCATGAATGCCATGCCTTCTATGCCTGTAAATGCTATGTCTGCTCAGAATATGAATGCACCATTTGCTAATATGCCATTTGCACCTAAACTTTATTATGCTGCATTTAGTATGCCTCAGATGCCATTTAGCATGCCTTACTGGAATAACATGTTTGCAAACAGCATGCCTTTTCCAGTTAATCAAAATGTGCATGATAATTCTATTTTAATGACTGGTTTCAAAGGTCCAACTCAAATGACTAAGGATGAATCAGAAATTCCCAAGTCAAATGAGGTCAAACCTAAGAAACCAAAGAAGAAAGCTAACAAGGCTGGACCCAAGGAAATTTGGGTACCAAAATCAACTTGATTTGATTTTGATATGTGCAGGGAAATAGAAAGAATCTTTGGTACCTGGATATTGGCTGTTCAAGGCACATGACTGGAGATTCTACCCTGCTCACAGAGTTCAAGGAGAGAGCTGGCCCAAGTATTACTTTTGGAGATGACAGCAAAGGTTATACTGTGGGATATGGCTTGATTTCGAAAGATAATGTCATCATTAAGGAGGTTGCCTTAGTGGATGGTCTCAAGCATAATTTGTTGAGTATCAGTCAGCTTTGTGATAAGGGCAATTCAGTAACCTTCAACTCAGAAGCCTGTGTTGTGACAAACAAAAGAAGCAACAAAGTGGTTCTCACTGGTATAAGAAGAGGAAATGTGTATCTAGCTGACTTCAACTCATCTAATGCAGAATATGTCACCTGTCTTCTCAGTAAAGCAAGTCAAGATGAAAGTTGGCTATGGCACAAAAAGCTGTCCCATCTAAACTTTAAGACCATGAATGAGCTTGTCAAGAAAGAACTGGTTATTGGAATTCCTCAAGTGGAGTTTTCTAAGGATGGACTGTGTGATGCCTGCCAAAAGGGAAAGCAGATTAAAGCATCATTCACAAAGAAGCTTAATTCAATAATTGAAGAACTTTTGCAATTGCTACACATGGATTTGTTTGGACCAGTCAATGTGTTGTCCATCTCAAGGAAAAGATTTTGCCTAGTAATTGTAGATGATTTCTCAAAGTTCTCTTGGACATATTTCCTAAAGTCTAAAGATGAGGCTAGTGAAATCATCATCAATCACATAAGGCAAGTCAACAATCATCCTGATTTTAAAGTAAGAAGAATCAGGAGTGACAATGGAACTGAGTTCAAGAATTCTATAATGAGAACATTTTGTGAAGAGAATGGGATTATGCATGAGTTTTCTGCAGCAAGAACTCCACAACAAAATGGAGTAGTGGAAAGAAAGAACAGATCGTTTATTGAAGCTGCAAGGATAATACTTGAAGAATCAAAGTTACCAACATATTTTTGGGCTGAAGCTGTGAATACTGCCTACTACACTTAGAACATTTCTTTGATCAATCAAGCAAAGTGTATGACACCCTACAAATTGTTCAAGAACAAGAAACCAACTCTAAATTTTCTTCATGTCTTTGGCTGCAAATGTTATATCTTGAGAAATCAATCTGATCAATATGGGAAGTTTGATGCTAAAGCATATGAAGGAATTTTTGTTGGATATGCTGTGGGAAAAGCATATAGAGTCTACAATCTGAGAACCAACATGGTTATGGAATCAATACATGTTGTGTTTGATGATAAAAAGATTGAAGGACTGCAAGATGAAGATTCCCATGAGAGTCTCAAATTTGATAATGTGGAGATGGTTAGTGATGATAGTGATGATGAAAGGGATCAGGAAATAATGGAAAAGGATAATGCTGAAAAATCTACTACAAATGAAGCACAAAATTCAACATCTGTCGAGTTGCAGAATGTTTCATCCGTCGGGAGACAATCTGCTTTATCCGTCGGGAGACAATCAACCTCATCCGTCGGAACACAAAGCGCATCATTCCCCGGGTCATTAAGAGAAGCTGAAAGTCTGAATAGATCACTTACAGAAAGTTCCCCTTTCTCAAATCAAAGATTCACAAACTCAGGGGGAGTTTCTAATAATCAAAACTCAGTCACACATCAAGGCAACAATAAAGCCTCTTCATACAGAGCTAATCTATCTCAACAAAGAAAAAGGACAAAAGATCACCCCTTTAAGCTCATCATTGGTGATGTGTTCTCTAGAGTTCAAACAAGGAGAGCAACTCAAAAAGAATGTCTATATAGTAGCTTCCTATCTAAGGAAGAACCAAAGAAGGTAGAAGAAGCTTTGTTGGATCCTGATTGGATTTTAGCTATCAGGAGGAGCTAAACCAATTTGAAAGAAATAAGGTATGGAAGCTGGTACCCAAGCCTAAAGGAAAGAATCCAATTGACACCAAATGGGTATTCAGAAACAAGATGGATGAAAATGGCATAGTAGTAAGGAACAAAGCTATATTAGTTGTTAAGGGCTATTGTCAACAATAAGGAATAGATTTTGATGAAACTTTTGCTCCTGTTGCAAGACTTGAAGCCATCAGAATTTTCTTGGCCTATGCAGCTCATGCCAATTTCAAGGTCTATCAAATGGATGTCAAAAGTGCATTTCTGAATGGAGATTTGGAGGAGGAAGTCTATGTTAGTCAGCCTCCTGGTTTTGAAGATCCAAATTTTCGAAATCATGTTTACTACCTTTTGAAAGCACTTTATGGACTGAAGCAAGCACCTAGAGCTTGGTATGACACGTTATCAAAGTTTCTTTTGGAAAATCACTTCACAAGAGGTACTGTTGATAAAACTTTATTCTTTAGAAATGTTAATGGCTCTAGTATACTTGTTTAAATTTATGTAGATGATATTATATTTGGCTCTACAGATGAAAAACTTTGCAAAAAGTTTGCCAAATTGATGCAAAGTAAGTATGAAATGAGCATGGTGGGAGAACTAACTTACTTTCTTGGTTTACAAGTTAAGCAAGTTAGTGATGGAATATTCATTAGTCAAACTAAATATATTCATGATCTTTTAAAGAAGTTTGATCTAATGGATTACACATCCGCAAAAACTCCCATGGCCACTGCAACCAAGCTTGAATTAAACACTACAGAAAAGTCTATGGATATTTCAAGCTATAGGGGCATGGTTGGCTCACTTCTGTACTTAACAGCTAGTAGGTCAGATATAATATTTGCTACTTATCTTTGTGCTAGATTTCAGGCTTATCCTAGAGAATCTCACTTAATAGCTATTAAGAGAATTTTCAGATATCTCAAGGGAACACCAAAACTTGGCATTTGGTACCCTATAGAGTCTGGTTTTGATCTAACTGGTTATTCAGATGCATATTAAGCAGTTTGTAAAATAGACAGAAAAAGTACAACAGGAACCTGTCAATTTCTAGGGAACAAGCTTGTGTCCTAGTTCAGTAAAAAACAAAATTCAGTCTCTACTTCTACATCAGAAGCTGAATATATTGCTACTGGTAGTTGCTGTGCACAGATTTTGTGGATGAAAAACCAATTATTGGACTATGGTCTACAAGTGGATAGGATTCCCATTTTCTGTGATAACACACGTGCAATTGCCATCACTGAAAATCCAGTAAAGCATTCAAGAACAAAGCACATAGACATCAAGTACCACTTCATAAGAGAACATGTGATGAATGGTACTGTGAAACTGCATTTTGTTCCAAGTGAAAAGCAGCTTGTAGACATATTTACCAAGCCACTTGATGAATCCACCTTTTCAAGGTTGGTAAGTGAGTTAGGTATGCTCAATTATTCTTGAATCATTTCAGATATTTTGCAAGTTGTTATGTGGCCAGAAATTTAATTGATCTTTCTATTTTGATGAAATTTTGGCTAAGTCAAAATTTACATCCCGACGGATGCTCATTATCCATCGAGTTTGATCATCCGTCGGAATACACTTCGTCTATAAAAATCAAATATTTTTCTGGAATATTTTATAACTCGACGGATAACTGATTTATCCTCATCCGTCGAATTGTCTCAATCTTAGTCGTTAAAACTCTTAAAATTATCCATCGAGCATACTTATAACTTATAAGCATGACACGACGGATAAGGGACATAATTTTTACAGTTTATCTATTTTTAAACGGCTATTTTGAGTAATTTTTATTGGTCCTTTATTTCACTTTATTATTTTGGTCAGTTTATCTCTGAGATAGTATAAAAGTTAAATTCATTTTCAATCTTTTCTTTTATCATTCTCAAGATTTAATTGCTATAACTTCTTTCTTCTCAAAAGCAAATTCTCTCTCTGCAAACTTTCAAATCTTTAGCAATGGCACCTGTAGTGAAAATCATGTCTCAAACCGGTTACATCTATGAGAAAAACAACTTTTCAGCTTTAGTAAACAAGGAGATTCAACAGTCTAGTGACTATCACAAAATGATGGATTTTGTAAAGAACTGCAAACTCAACTATGCCATGCTGGGATCACCCATTATTTACTGTGAGGTTGTAGAGGAGATATGTACAACTACAGTGTACAACTCAACAGACAAGACCATCACTTTCACTCTAAAAGGTAAGTAATTTTGCATAAATAGTGATATTGTCAAAGCATGCTTTAAAATCCCTGATAACAATGTTACTACTCCACACACAGACACTGATATTGTTAACATGCTTAACTCTATGGGCTATGCACCCACTACCTCTAAGTTAAGTGAAATTAGAAGGTTGGGTCTTAGGAAAGAATGGAGTTATCTGTGTGATGTGGTAACTAAAATGTTTTCTGGTAAAACTAGCAATTTTGCCTCTATCAACATATCCATGCTTTACATGCTAGTTACTGATAAGTACTTTAATCTCAGTGACTTGGTTTTGTGTGAGTTAGGCTTTAAGTTAGGAGAACTTAATAAGAGAGGTAAAAGTGTCTACTAAGCTAGATTCTTTATGATGCTTGCTAACCATCTTATTGAGAATATTGTGATTGAGAACCCAACCAACAAGTTGAATTGTTGGGTTCAAGAAAGAAGAATAATTGCAGATCTTAATAGAGCAAATCATTACAAGGAGGTACCCTTATTCTATTTTCCAGTAATTGAGGGACCTCAGGTAAGTGAGGTAATTTCTACTGTCTCTACTCTTCCTAAGTGAGGTAATTTCTACTGTCTCTACTCTTCCAACCACACACATTTCTTTGCCTTCTAGTGTAGCTATGACATCTATGTCAATGGCCAAACAGATGTCTACCCAAGCTACCAAAACAAAAATTCCAAAATCCAAAGCTAAGAAAGCCCCCTCTGATTTCTTTCAAAAGAAATCAGTTGTAAAATCTATTAAACCTAAAGAGGGGAGTGTGAAGGAGGGTAAGAAAGGTGAGGGACAGGGTGAAAATCAAAGAAGCCCTAAGAATAAGGTTGGAGAGGTGAGTGTTTTCCAGCCTAGCCACACTGCAGTTTCTCAACAAACTGCAGTGCTTAAAAAGGATTTAAGCTCATTACTAGTTGCATCCTCCCAAAAGGATGTGATTATTGAACAAAGCTCTCAGCCAAGAGCACAGACCAATAGGGTAAGGGACACAAGCTCACCCCAAATCTATATCAGAAAGTAGAAACCAAAAACCCTTGGGGATGCACAGGGCACACACTTAGTGCAAACTGGTGCTAAAGACCCAGTCACTGCACCTTCTCAAAGTCAGGTTGATGTGGCTCCAATAAATGTGGAGTCACAGCCAAAATCTCTCATAATTGAAGCACCTGATACACCAAATTCTCCCACACACTCACTGGATGTTGACATTATCAATACATCACTTCCAAATTCTCCATCTTTAACTCTCTTGGAGAAGCCAAAAATCCAAGTAAGTGAGCATCATCTTTTAGATGATTTGTTGGCTCATTTACCATTCCTTTCTGAGACTGTTGAGACATCTGTGCCAAAATTTTCATCAATCTGCACAGAGTCTAAATAGTCTCCACTCCAAACTCTTTCATTTCTACTATCCCGATGGATATTCATCATCCGTCGGATAGCCATACCACTAACCCGATGGATATTCATCATCCGTCGGGTGTCTCTGCACAACTTCCAATTTCTTCAATTATCACAAGTGCAGAAGACTTAGTGGTGGTGCAATCACTCTTAGGACTGAGGGAAGGGAGTGAAATGAGTGAGAGGCTGGGTTGCTCTCAGGCAAAAAGAGAGAATAAGAGTGAACAAATGCAGTCCATTTCTTCAGGACTGGCAAAAGTGAGTGAGAGGAGTCCCACCTTAGATGGTGAAGGTGAGGGTGTGAGGGTGGGGAGCCAAGGGGAGCCCGTGATGCAAAAAGAGAGAGAAATTGAGAGAAATGCAGGTACAGGAGGAATAAGGGTGGATATCATTGCTAGTGAGTCAATGAATGATAATGATGCAGATATTGGGAGACTATCTCAGCATAATCAAGCTGTTATAAGTTCCATCTCTTTGGAGGCTGAGGCATTTACTCATCCTGTTCCAACATATCAAATTTTGGCTGGACAGGGCAATGAGGATGTAGAAAGAATACTGAACTTGGTGCATACCACCTAGTTACTGTAAAGAGCTAAGGATGTCATCACAGCTATGACACCTAGAGCTGATGATGATGATGTTGACTATGGGACTGGTGAATCTGCTGATTTCTTTGGTGATGCATGTGAAGAGGGGTCACTGGACATAGGGGGAGAAGTAGGCCCTAGTTCTAGATCTGGTATGCCATCTTGGGCATTATCAAAGCAACGTGATGAATACTATTTCAAGACCACCCTCATTCAACTCATAAGTCAGACACACTCTGCTCTTCAATCCACAACCAATGTCAGCACCAAGAGGCTCCTACAAGCACACCTTGCTTCTCTTTAATTATAACAAATCCAAGGTTTTCAACACACTCAGGATGTCACTTCTATCAAAGATGAAATTGATCAAATGAGAAAGGACATTTCTAAAAGGTTGGATTCTAAAATTCCAGAAGCTACAATGCTTGATATTAAGAGAGAACTCAGGAAGAATTCTGATCTTGCCACAAAAATAAATTCCTTGGATACCAGAATGACTGCAATGAAAGCTTTTTTAACAGCCATACATCTCCATCAAACTCAGCAAACTCAACTGCTATAACAACTAGTGGTTGCACAATCTTCATCCTCCACTCTATTTGATGATAACAAAAAGGGGGAGGGGGAGAAAGGCTCAAGTAAGGGGGAGCTACAGCTAAACATACAAGTCAGCAAAGTGATTGTGCCAACAATTGCTTTCACAAAGCCACCAGTATTGGACATCATTGACTTGATCCAAACTGCAGCTGCTAAGCTTTAGTAAAAAACAATTCCCAAAATTCTTGATGTTGCAGCTGTGGAGAAGGAACTGGATGAAAAATGGAGACAGATAGATGCAGATATTCAACATAAGTTTGGGCCAATTCAAAAACCAGATAAAGTCTTCAGTCATCACTCTCAAGTCATGAAAATCTCTGTGAATGACATAAGTATGAACTATCTGGAAAAGGGTCAAACTTCCTGCATCAAATCTCTAAGAGCAAATCTCATCATGTGGCCTAAAAGAAATTACTCAAGATTCTCAGACAAAAACCCTATGGATACTATGTATGAGACACCTAGGCCAGATGAGAAGAAGTTGTTGGCTAGGTCAATTGCCTTTTACAAAGATCCAGCTGATTCAGCACTCAAAAGAAGATTAATAAGATTTACAGAAATGGTAAGGAAATTTGTGTGGTGGCTGGACACCCCATGTTTGTGGAAGCTAAGAAGGAAGAGAAAGAAAGAATCAGGCAAGAGAAGAAGCAAGCTGCTCTGGATGCTAAGAAGCTCAAATAGAAAAAGAAGCAAGCTGATATCTTGCCCAAGCTTCAAGCAGTAAAAACCACAACATAAATTCCTGTACAACCATCTGTAATTACTGAACCTCAAGATCAAAAAGTGCAAGATGAACCACAACAGAAAAGAAGATTCAGGTACAAGTTACCCTCCAAAAGAAAATTGGACTTCAGTGATGAGGAAAAGGAAGACTCTATTCCCAAAAAGCCTACAACTACAACTCAAACATCAAAACCCTCTGTGGTATTTGAAGAATTCAAAGTGGTGGATCCAACAAGGAATATTCATGGTGAGCCCATAATTCCTAAGGATGAGCCAGTAGACTGGGATAGTTTGCCAATTCCTGAACTAAACTTTCCAATCTTCAACAAGCCAAAGAAGACAAAGTCTAGAGCAATCAAGAAAGTGAAGCCTGCAACTCTCAGATCCAAGACACCAATCAAAGCCAAATCTACAGTCAACAAGGGAGACATGTTGTACATCTGTGACATCAAGGAGTTTTCTGACATCAACCTTTACTTAGATGAATTGGAAGAAGTTAGAGGAATTGATGCTTACAGATGTCTTCCTGAAAGACTGGTATTCATATACAAGGGAGGAAGAGAGATCACATGACCACTTCACAGGATTCTCCTAGAAAGCCAATATGTGCTGATAAAGGTCTACTCATCATTCAAAAAGAACTTTGGTTACAATGTGACTGCAAGAAGACTAGTTCTAAAGAAGATTGAGGAGCTGAGGAGTACTAGAGCCAAAGATGCACTTCCAAGAACTCTATATACTCACTTTACAGGAAAGAGAGTGCATCTGAGGCCCTATTGGCTGATGGAATTCAAGGATGAAAAAGGAGTTAGAAGATTCTTCAGATTGGAGGACCAATTGAGTATCTCCAGCAATGAGACTCTTTTGGAAATACAGGAAATGCTAAATCTCTCAGAAGTTGATGAACTTGAATTCCACTGACAACTCCAGAATCAAATTGAAGAAAACAACAGAAGGCTTGGAAAGGAATCCAGACAATCAAGGAAATAGATCTATCTGCTCAGACTAGAGGAGCACCTTGATAATTATTGTGAGCAATTTCTTTATGTACTTTGCATTGTTCAATTTTCAGTAAATTGTAGCACTTATCAGTTTTATCTACTATTCTCAGTCTATATTTTTAGGATGTTTTGTTATCATCAAGTTTCTCTTAATTTATGGCTATAATTCTAGTAGACATAAATTGGGGGAGATTGTTAGGAATATGTTGTGAACTTGATGATAAATTAAACAAAACATCTTAGTAGATTTAACTTAGTGAATTTTGTAGCTCTCGACGGATGATCAAATATATCCCGACGGATAATTCAATATAGTCCCGACGGATGATGATTTGACATCCACCGGGTGAGTAGCTTATGTAAGAATAAGTTTAGCAGCACATTTCTGCAAACAACTCTGTGTAGATTCTATAGTAACATATGAGTCATGTTGACTACTAGTAGATATGCAGAATAGGTTGATTAAGTGTAAATATAAGATGTCTTATAATTCTGCATAAGTGAAATGGAGTCAAGTGTCAAATAGCTACCCAACGGATGTCAATAAAGTACTCGACGGATGATCAATTCAAATACCTGTTGACAGTGACAACACAGTCACATGCGTTGGGTGTTTGCAAAAGGAATGTGGCAGCTTGTTTAGCAGGAAATTGACAACAAAGAAACATTACCATTTCCATGCTATTATGAAGATATTCAAAGATGCTGGATTAGAGTAATGAAGCAACATGGTATTAGACTTGATAGGTTTTGTTTTATTATCCTGTCTTATTACCATGTAAACTTGGTGATATATAAACCAAGTGTAGCTAGTAGAACAAACAACTAAGCAAACACATTTTAAAAGAGAAATAGAAAAAGATGTAATTGTTAAGAATTTCTTTGTAGTTTTGTTTGTTCACTTGTAAAAAGCAGTTGTGAGCTATTCAAGCTTCACAGGGTTCTCTCGATATATCTGGTGGATTCATTCAAATCCACCAGAAAGTTTTAAAGACCTGTGTTTTTATTAATTGTGTTTTGATTTATATAATTATTTCATTCTGCACCTTACAAATCAAACACTTATATATCATTGAGCTAGAACAGTTTTAAAAATCTCAAAAAGGAGCCAGAATTACATTCAACCCCCCTTCTGTAATTCTTGTTGTATTGTTAGGGAATAACACCATATATGTTGTCTCGTAGCCCATACATGTTGTTTATGTGATTTCACGTGAATCAAGATAAACCGCACTTAAGCGACATGCTCTGATTCAGGAGGCATAATTATAAATTCTCCTCCCATGGGATTCGAACATGTGACCAAGAGGATAATTATCCCCTCTTTAACCAACCGAGACAACCCTTGCGGGCCCATAGATTAATTTATGTTACATATTTTGGATAAGAGTAAACTGCAATACACATCCCGCATCAAGGTACTGCAAAAAAAACAATACACATTTATAGCGGGGAATATGAACTGAATACGTATTCAAGGGAATGCGTGTTACTATCGGTGTTCTAAAACTCAGATTACTCAGATGAGTACTCGGACTCGAACCTATTCCCGATCCGATTTTGGTGTACTCGTCATAACTCAGTTTTTTACTTGATTTGGGTTAACGGGCAAAACTCGAATTACTAAAAAAAACTAAATTTTAGAATACAAATTTGAAAAAATGAGTAATATCCAAAAAAAACCACATAAGTGAGTAGTAATTCTAACAAAGGAATATAACTTTTAAGTATTTCTAGTGTTGAGCTGATTGTGAAAAGACTAGCCGATTTTTTTTTAAAAAAAAAATAATTATGTTGCATATCATTTATATAATTTTACAAGTCAAATACATACTAAAATTAAAAATTACCAGCAGTTTAAATTTTTTGATTTTATATTGAGTACTCTTTCGAGATACTCAAAAACATAAATTATTATCATGTATGTCATTTATAAAAATACTTTAAGTTAAATAAATATAAAAATTAAAAATAGTATTTTATTTAATCTGAGTTTTTAATCGAATACTCTTTTTGAGTATTTCCCAAGTACTAGTTACTCCGTAACTTCGCCGAGTAGAATTGAGTACCAATTTTTAGAACACTGATTACTATTTGGTGGACAGCCCCATTTTAATTATGAGCATGTTCCCATATCTTTTGTCTTTTCTTTCAATTCGCTCTTTTCAAGCTGTAATCGACTTTAATGCATTAATAGCTACCTTCGAGTACATAGAATACGCAATTCCCAATCGGATATTAGATAATATATAATTGGTCATTTTCTAAAAAGTTATCAGTTTTGTTAAAACAACTTTAAAAGAAAATTATTTTTGTTATTTTTTTCAACAGTAATTATCGACAATTTGAAAATAATAAGAAAATTGTTTTAAAAAAACCTTAAAAACAATATTCGTTGTTTGCAACCGAAAAACTATCGTCGTTCATCTCATCATTTCCATTTGTAAAACAATAATTGGGCATTGTTAGTTCATGTTGTAAATCATCATCATTTCTAATTAGGAAAATATTGATAAATTTTGTTGTAAGTTGCCTTCGTTAGTTGAGATAGTCTTTCCACACTCTGTTGTCAATTCATATTGTAAATCGTCATCGTTTTTAATCAAAAATGAATCTTATTATAAGTTGCCTTTGTTAGTTTGAAATAATCTTTTCACAAACTCATCATCGTCGCCGTTGATGTCGTTTTGTCTCAGCATCGTTAACTGAGACTCTGTTAACATGATAAAATATTTTCAACTTTCCTTTTATTCAATTGATATAAGCCTTGATTCGTTTACAACATCAATTCTATTTATCTAACCAACACATAATCAATAATAAATCTAATTAATATAATGATAAAATAATTCATATTTCTTATTTCGCTAATAATAACAATTACGATAACTTTCTTAATTGCATCATTCATATGCCCGCAAGGGTTTGTTCAGTTTGTTAAAAAGGGATAAATATCCTTTTGGTCACATGTTCGAATCTCACGGGAGGAGAATTTATGATTATGCCTCCTGAATCAAAGCCTGATGCTTAAGTGCGGCTTATCTTGGTTCACGTGATTTGCAGGCTATTGCGTAAGCCCGTGAGGTTTACCCAGTGTGCACCTAAAGGGTAACGGCTGCGGGTTCCCTACGATAAAAAAAATAAAAATAAATAATAATTCATTTTTCGCTAATAATAATAATTACGATAACTTTCTTAATTGCATCAATCATATGTTAACATAAATTCACGATGATTTAAAATTTATGAAATAAAATCCATGCATTTAAAAAAAATATTTCAAAATAAATTAAATTATAAAGTATAATTTAACAAATATTTCAGCAACTTATAAGGTAATTTATCCAAATATCTAAATAACTTATAAAAAATAATCAGCTTATCACTTATGTGAGACTAATCTACTATTTAAGTAAAAATTTGTTATATGTGACATACCCAAAGTAGGGATGTTCAAAAAATAGGAAACACAAAATCCGATCTGATCTGAAAAATATAATGAAAAGTCTAATACGGGTTTACCTTCGGTTTGGCCCGGCCAACCGGGCTTTCACGAAAATCTGGCATGTCCCGAAGCCCGTCCCAGATTTAAAAAAAGTCTGGTACAGGCTAGATAAAGCACGGGTTTTTCAAAAAAAAAAGATATTAAACTATTTTTTTACATGTCAAATTTTAAAATATACATTATCTTTAATAAATTTTTAAATGTATATAGTACTATTACAAGATGAACAAGGCATATTTGGTTGATTGTTAGTTTGGTAAAATAAATAACAATAGTTGAAGGGTATATTTGGTTGATTGTTAGTTTTTTATACAATAAAAGCAATAGTTAGGAGATAAATGAGAATGATTGCATATAATAGAAATAATATTATTTATTTTGGGAACTAAACTACTCTGATAACTCAAGGTTCGAATTCAATCACCAATATATTATGTAGTTAAATATTTATTGACAAACTATTATCTAAGGTTAAGTTTTGTTTCTCCTAAACAACATATCATAATTACACTATATATTTTATATTTTACGGATAAAGGACCTTTGCTTAAAACACCATTGAAAAAATATTATTATAATTTTTAATTTCTACTTATAAAAATATATTAAAAATAATAATAATTGTAATGCATTATATTAAAAAGTATGTATATTACATGCAATATAAGATAATATAAAAATTTCCAAGATAAAAACCGATTTCGATGCATTCCTAAGATGGGCAACATATTTTAGGGAAAATCCGGCCAACTGGTACCGGTCTAAGTTTTCAAAATACCTAACCTTGCTTGGTTATAAATGTTAGAATATATATTTATATTTATTATTATATTATATATATATTAGGATATTTTTGGTATTTAGCTTTTATTGTTTTTTATATAAGTTAAGACATGCATTATAAATTCGAAGTTGATTGTAATAAAATTTTACGTTTGTATTATATCCCTAAAGCTATCATGGTATCAAGAGCTAGGTTTCGAGTGATTTGAGTATCAAATTTTGGGATGATCGTGGAAGTTTAGTTGAATCTTTAAATAGATAGAGTTATGTCACAACAACAAAAGTTTCTTGAAAATTCGCAAGAAATTTTCTACCCATATCAGCAACTTGTTCTTACGATTTTTAGAGTTTCAACTGTTGGATCATCCTGAAATTTTAACCACGTCTTCTTTGCATAAATATCTAAATTTTGAACGGTGGAGATCTTATTTGGAGCTACATAAATCAATTTTTTTATGGTTCCAACATGATACTGTTTATTTTTAGTTCATTCTTTTTCATCGTTGTTGATCTTGTAATTTGGGTTATTTGATTGATTGAATTTTGTAGTACTCGATTATAGGAATATTAAAATTATAGTAATTGGTTTATCTTCTTGATATTTGACATTAGTTTTGGATTTGCAATCGAAATTGAAATTGCTTTTAGATCTACTTTCAAATTTAAATTTGCATTGGAACTAATTATTTTGAGTTTGGATTTGATTTCGGGTTTGTTTTCTTGATTGAATTTGGATATAGTTTAAATTTGGTGTTGAATTTGGATTCAACTTTGTTTCTGATTTGGTTTGAGTTTAGTTTCAACAATATCTCGACATGTATGTCTCATCATCAACATGTCTTTTGTCAAACTGGTACTTCAAGTTTATTTCCTTCTCTATGGATGTTGGATTCGGGTGCATCTCATCACATGTCTCCTCATTAGTCGTCTTTTGTTTCATTTTTTAATGATTCATCTTTATCCATTATGACAGCTGATGGCACTCCTATGCCGTTATTAGGTGTTGGTTCTACAGTTACCCCCAACGGTGTCTCTCTTTGATGTTTAGTATATTCTGCATCTCAAGTTAAATCTTATTTCGATTAGTCAATTATGTGAATCTGGTTACTTGGTTTCTTTTTCTTCTACTATTTGTTATGTTATGGATCCGAGATCTCAAAAGGTAATTGGGAAAGGTCATAAGCAGGGAGGACTATATATTTTGGATGAACTCAATGTATTTGTTGTGGGAACTTATAGTGTTGATTTATCCTCTTTTCATTTGAGTGATTTGTCTTCTGACTTCTACATATGGCATGTTCGTTTAGGTCATGTTTCTCAATCTTGTTTACAATTTTTAGTTTCAACTGGAGCCTTGGTGATAACTAAAAGCTCATGATATTTCTGACTGTAGCGGTTGTAAATTAGCGAAATTTGATGCTTTATATTTTCAGAAGAGTGTTATGTGTTCTCTTGCTCCGTTTGATATTGTGTATTCTGATGTGTGGGGACCTTCTCCCATGCTCCCAGAAGAAGGATCTAGATATTATGTTTTATTTATGGGTGATTTCACTGGTTATACGTGGATTTATTTTATGAAGCGTATGTCTGATTTTTTTGGATATTTTAAATATGTTAGAGCTCATATAAAAACTCAACATAAAGCTATCATTAAATGTTTTCGTTATAATTTGGGAGGTGAATACAACTCTAACATTTTTTTTGCTTTCTTACTTCTGATGGGACTATACGTCAAACCTCATGTACTGACACTCCTCAACAGAATGGTGTTGCTGAAAGAAAACATCGTCATCTTATTGAAACAACTCGCTAATTTTTGTTATCAGCTGATGTTCCAAGTGTATTTTAGAGTGAAGCACTTCTTACTGCTGTTTATATGATTAACCAAATTCTAACTGCTCAAAATTCTTGTTTGTCACCTTTTGAGAAATTATATGATGAAGTGCCTGATTATGCTTCATTGCGTGTCTTTGGTTGTACCTGCTTTGTTCTTAAACCCCAGGTTGAGCGTAGTAAATTGTCTACAAAGTCTGCTTTATGTGTGTATTTGGGCTACAGTATTACCCAAAAAGGATATCATTGTTTTAACCCGGTCAGTGGAAAATTGTATATTTCTCGGCATGTTTACTTTTTGGAGAAAATTCCTTTTTTCTCTGTTCATGCTAGTTCGCATCATATGACACAGGAAGGGCTTATTCGTATCAATTCTTTTGACACGAATATTGAGGATGCTTCAACCACAAATTTTAGTACTTCAGTTCCAGAGACATCTATATCTCAAACCCCCACATTTCCACCGACTTTTACATCTACATCTTACACTCCAATGTCTCCACCTACTTTTACAACCAGTCAATCATCACCAAAGATTTCAGATTCTCCTCCCACCTAATTAGTCTATCGAAAGTTCGACTCCTTGCCAGTTAGGCAGTCTACTCGCATACGTAAGTCCACCCAATTGCCTGATTTTGTTTGTTCATCTTATTTCCAGTCTTTTGCTTCATTCGTTACTTATGTTCACCATTTTTCTGAGACTGGATCGTATAGAAAGGTTGTTTATGATACTTTATGGCAGAATGTTATGGCTGAGGAACTTACTGATTCACATCAAACTCATACATGGGATTTAGTCCCATTGCCTCCAGGAAAACATTCAATTGGTTATCGTTGGGTATATAAAATTAAGACGAAATATGATGGACAGGTTGAGCATTATAAGGCTCGACTTGTTGCTAAAGGTTACTCTCAAGAGTACGGCTTGGATTATGAAGAGACTTTGGCGACTATTACAAATATGACAACTGTTCGTACTTTGATTGCAGTGGGTTATGTCTGAAAGTGGAAAATATTTCAGATGGATGTTAATAATGCATTCTTGTATGGTGATCTTCACGAGGAAGTTTATATGACACCTCATCCTGGTCTTCCGCATCAACCAGGTTATGTCTGCAGACTTCGTAAATCTATTTATGGTCTTCGCCAATCATCTCGTTGTTGGTTTGAGAAGTTTTCTACTATACTTTATTTAATTGGTTTTCATGATACTAATCATGATTCCTCTCTTTTTGCAAGATCTACGAGTGTTGGTCGTATCTTTGTCTTTATATGTTGATGATATGATTATTACTGGTAATGATTGTGATGGTATTGGTTCATTAAAATGTGAGTCGACTTGTTATTTTGCTATGAAAGATTTGGGTTTGCTCCGTTACTTTTTGGGAATTGAAGTTGCTAGCTCACCAAAGGGGTATCATTTATGTCAATGGAAGTACATTGTTAATTTTCTTGACCATGCACGTCTTACTGATAACAAGATTGTGGAAACTCCTTTCGAGATGAATGTTAAATATTCTCCATCTGATGGTCTTCCCTTAGCAGATCCTACTTTATATCGCACGATTGTTGGTAGTCTTGTTTATCTCATTATTACTCGTCCGGATATTACACATGTTGTTCATATAGTTAGTCAATTTGTCACTTTTCCTACTACCATACATTGGGCTGCAGTTCTTCATATTTTCAGGTATCTTTGCGGGACTCAGTTTCAGAGTCTTTTGTTTCCTTCTAACTCATCTTTAGAGTTGCGTGCTTATAGTGATGATGATTGGGTTGTGGCTTCCACTACTTGTGATATTGTTTGGTTATGTCGCTTACTTGCAGATTTGGGTGTTAGCCTTCCTAGTTTCACCCCATTATATTGTTATATTATGAGTGCTATTTATATTGCACTTAATTCGGTATTTCATGTGCGCACTAAACATATTGAGATTAATTGTGATCGTACTCTCCATCATCTGCTGCAAGGCACTATCTTATTGCCTTTTGTTCCTTCTTCGCTTCAGATTGCTGATATTTTTACAAAGTCTCACTGTATTTTGCGATTTCGTTTCTTGTCTAACAAATTCTCAATGTTCATTGCTGCAATATCGTGAGTTTGTGGGGGGATGTTAGAATATATATTTATATTTATTATTATATTATATATATTAGGATATTTTTGATATTTAGCTTATATTAATTTTCTATATAAGTAAAGACATGCATTATACATTCGAAGTTGATTGTAATAAAATTTTATGTTTGTAATGTATCTCTAAAGCTATCAATAAAAAAATCCAGGTTTTATAAAATCCAGATAAAATCAAGTCCATTGAGCCTTTTTAAGATCCTTGTCCCAAACGGACCCAAAATATCAGCCTAATACAACGCAGATCAATGTCTTCACTTCTGCTTTTCAGTAATTTCTTTATACTTTTGAAGTCATCTCTAACGTGATCTTCAGTTTCTATACTGTAAATTTTTTTTTCGTGGATTCAACATCAAAATAAAAATATTCCTTGAGGACACGAGTTCCACCCCTTAATCATCATGATATTTCATCTGGTGTATAAAGATCGAATTCACTTTAGAAAAATACAAAGCTAAGATATATTTATGAGGTAAATGGCACCCCAAATTAATTAATGAATAAATTAAAATCTAAGATAAACATGTATATATAATACATGTGAATACAATCTTATATGCAACATAACCTTCATCCATTTACAAAATCTTGCATATCTCAACATTTAATCATCATCATATCTTTTACTTTAGACATTGAATCAACCTCCATGAATTGTAAATTATTTAAATATTATTAAATTTAAATCTTAAAGGTAATTTATGTCATAACCCCATCTTTAATCCTACCATTTTCACTGAAATATGTCAAATTTTAACTTATTCGGTGTTTGAAAACATACATATAATTTAAAATGATGAATTTCAAATAACAGGATTTGAGTTATCATTTCAAGTTCTGATATTTATACTTTATACTAATATTTGAATATATTGGATTTTCACATGAAATCCAAATTTTCTAACATGTTATTTGATAAAATTCAGAATTTCAAATGAAATTTAGGTTCCCGGAAGGGATATAAGAGAATTTGTATAGTATATCTCAAATTAATGAGTTACTTCAGCAATATGTCCTATTTTATTCAATAATTTAAATACATTTCATATACAACTCATATAAATATAAACATTTGTATACCAAATAAGACTAAATATCCATAATAAAGTACATATAGGAAATTAGTTTTAATAAATCATGTAATTTCTTGTAAAAATTAACTCTAGATTGCAAATATTTCACTGATAATACTGATATGATTAGAATGTTACTTATAGACTTTATTCACGTTGATTCAATGTCATTCATTTTTGTCAAGATTATTATATGAAAGGAGACACTGTAAGGATTTTGATTGCGGGTACTCAGGCGGGTGATTTTATAGGAGTGAATAGGCAAAAAGCTATAGAAAGTACTAGTTTGAAAGGCTCGTTGGAATTGATCCGCTACGGGATTTACATTATACGCAACAGAAGCACCTGAAGTACTAAACAGAATAAATTAACGAAAATTTTATGGCACCAATTACAATTCTTAGAGAAAATCGGATAAATTTGTGTGCATCTCTTCATGAATAGTAGTGCTAATAAACATGTTCTTAAATTGTTGATGTGAGATGGTTATAGTTGCATTCATTACAAACTAATTATAATGAAATATGATTCCATAAAAACATAAACATAAATTTGTTTTACAAAAAAAAACATTAAATTATAGGGAAATATGAAAAATTATACACATAGCAAGACATAAATTCTTGAATAAAAAAAATAAAATTCTTGTACACTTATAAAATAATCTGCATGGCTGCATTAAATTAACTAATTAATTATTTTAATTTGAATCACTTATTCAAATCAAATTGTTGTGAATATTATATGATATATTTTATACATATTTTAATATACTTGGAATATATAATTGTAAATTACAATTTTTCAATATTTTTTATAGTCTTTTTTTTATATTTTATAAAAAAAAATATCTAACAAGTACTATTTCCAAATATCTATTCCACTTTTTTTTTACAAATGTCCCAAAATTCCCTAAATTCCTCACTACAATGAAATATGTAAAAAACCCAAATAATCGTATAAAATGATAGAACGTGGATTGTATATAGACTTAAACAACCAATATATAAAATACTGATACTAATAACCAAAATACTAATAGACTGAATTAGGGCTGAGCATTCGGTCAGTTCGATTCAAAACCGGACCGAACCGAATAGACCAAAAACCGAATAATCATTTTTTCTTGGACCAAACCGGACCGAAGTTATATTATGGACCAGGACCGGACCGAATTATATTATGGATCGGACCGAACCGAAATAATTTGGTTCGGTCCTGTTTTGGACCGAACAGGTCGATTTTTTTTTAAAAAAATTGCAATTAAAAATTAAACCATAAATTATAAAATCTAAAATATAATTAAAGTAATTTAATATGTAGAGTTCTTATAGTGTATTAATACAATTATAAACTAAAAATTATGATTAAATTTTTTAAGATATATGTAAAATGTATATAATGTGAAACTATAGTATTTATGATATGGTATATTTGGTCAAGATTGAAACACTTTTTATAATAACCGAATTGAATTTTATCTCGTTATATTCGGTTCGACCAAATAGACCGAATTTTTAAAAAATTAGGACCGAACCGAACCGAATTATTAAAGTTTAGTTCAGTTTTTTGGTTCGGCTTTGCTCAGCCCTAGGCGAAATGTGCCGCCTTAAATGTCTGCCAACTGCGCAGGAAGATCATGCGTATAGTAAATATGTAGAATGAGCATGCGTGTACTGTTGTGCGTGCCTCTTGTCACTCCACTCACTTGTTCTGCACTATCACAATTTGGCTTACATGTGACACCCACCCTATTGACATTTCAAGAATGTGTTACAATGACCACTTGACCACGCATTGTTTCTCCGTGTATTCAGTGAAACATGAGTAAATAAAGACTTAATTGCAACAAAGTGGCCTAAACTATAAATTTTTTGCACAAAAGTATCCCAACTATTGAAAGTATCACAAAAGTGGCTCAAAAATATTATTTTTAACACACAATTGCATTCTGTTAACTATGTTAGACGGACGTTAAGTTCGTAAGGGTACAACTATCCGGGCATTTTTCCAACGACTATCTACTTATAGAATCTTCTATATATACATATATCCAATGTATTTGACCTTACTCAAGAACACAAACATCATTTTCAATTCCTTTTCATATAAATTAGCTTATTTTTACGAAATATGACATACATGTGTTTTTGTGGAAAGTGGGTGGTGGAGAGAACAACTCAAACGGATGCAAACCTGGGAAGAAGGTTCGTGGGATGTGTTGAAGGCAACCGTGAGCATGGTTTTTTTCGATGGGTTGATGGTTATAGTCGGTGTAGGTGTTTACAAATGAAAATTGAGGCTGTAAAGTTACAAAGCAAAAGATGGGAACAAGCTTTTATTTTTTTAGCTTTATTTTGTATGTTGTTTATGTTCTTGTCACAGCCTCATGTAGAAGAGGTGTAACTGATATGGTTGTTTGTTGTTTAAAATGAATACTAATTTAATGTCACTAGTTTATGTTCTTTTGGTAATGTAATGGTCTTATTATTTTGGTAATTGAAATGGAAAAGAAAGTAAATAATAAGATAAATAAGCATAAACTATCCATAACTGTATTACATAGTTGCAATAATTGTCATGCCCAAATAAACAGAGTTACCAGCCATTACACTTTCCATCAACCTAAGTAGTTACAACCAACCATGAATCAATTCAGCAATGAATACCATCACCAACCGACAAATGTATTGCTTCATTAATAGCCCAAGGGCACAATAGTTTAACCAAAAATAACTTTTTCATTAAAAAATAATTCCAACTAAACAAAAATATCCATCCTTCTCAGCCTACTCATTTCTTCTCTTTCTTTGCAGAGTTATCTTCTTATTGTGATATTGGAAGGATGATGTTGAGCTGCCTCGAGTGCCGTGAACCTCGCCCTGTTGTTGTTGATGATGCTCTGTCATCCGAGGAATGGTTTGTTGGTCTCGTTCTGTTGCCAAAACAATCATATTTGTTGTGGATGAGGGTGCCATGTTTCTTCAAAATAGCACACACTTGCTCATTATTATGTTCATCTTTTACTTTCTACAACATGATAAGTGAGAGAAAAAATTTACCTTGGCGGGACAGGTCCTAGAGTTATGGCCTAATTATTTACAAGTCTTGCACACAAGTGTTGATATAATAATAACAGGCACAATTCCACTCTCTTTCATCTTATTCATCAAGTTATTTTTCTGTACAACAGAGGAACAAAATAATTCCAGTAGAAAAACTTAATAGGAAAACTGGAAGAAAAGAAAAAAATTGAACATTTAAAACTTTACCTTTGCAACACAAGTTCTTGCATTGTGGCCTTGAGCTTTACAGTATGCGCAGTTGATGATAGTGCCAACTTTGCTTAGTTTTGTTGAATTTTTGGGAATGTCATATTTGGTTGACCTTTTCTTCTTCGGCCTTCCTGTAGGATTCTTAACATTATGAGGCCTAAGCCTTGGCTTATTAGTCCTTTTCCAAAATTCAGGCCCAACAATTGGCTTTAGAGTGTAATTATATAGCTGACAAAAAAACAAGTTAAAAGCATTGAAGTAAGTTAAATGCATCCAAAGAAAAAGGTAGTAATTTACCTTCATGTACAAATCCTTGGAGTAGCAAGGGTGTATATGGAGATCTCATGGCTCATTTTTTAGAGCATTGCATGCCACTGCATAATAGCATGGGATCCCTGTGAGATCCCATTTTCTGCAGCTACATGATTTCTTGGACAAATCCACAACCAATTCATGTCCACCCTCTGTACATGTCACCAAGTATGATGTGCCTCCAGACCAAGCAATAACATAATTTCCATCAAAGTGAATAGCCCTATATACATTGATGTTCTTAACGATCATAATGCAAAACTACTAGAATGTAATGAATGATTAAAGTAATACACTTACTTCTCAAGCTTTTTTTTTGCAGATGGACACATGATAGTATCCTTAGCAGCTAGCTTGCCTCTCCTAACTTGGATTCTCTTCATTACAGATTTAAAGCTCTCTAAACAATGTTATGATTTGCAAGTATTTATATTTTCTTAAACTGCTGTTGAACACTTCACACTGATTGTTAACAAATATATCACTTTGAACAAGTGTCCTAAATGTTGATCTTGTCCATTGGGTCTTTGGTTTTGCCATTAGCCACTCATGGAACTTAGGAGCAGTCTACATAATGGACATATATATGTTAATTCCTATATATCTACAACTAACAAGATACATAATGTAAAAGTTTTTACCTCTTTCATCTTATTCATATACAAGTTAAGTTCTCATTCAGTTGTAGCTCTTGCAGATTTTCATAGCAATCGTCTTAGGGCAAACCCCTTGAAATCTTTATGCATGTTTTGGTACAAATGCATAACACAGAAATCGTGTTCTACATTTGGCACCACTACTTCTAAGGCATTAATCAGGCCCTACCAAAAAATGTTGTGAACAATTAGTATTTTATACAGGGAAAGTTCAAAAAATATTGAAAAAATACCAAGCACACACACACATTTTGCCTATAAGAGATAAAAGTCCACTCAACTTTAGAAATAGTCTTTATTTTGAGGTTTTGGGCAAGGAATTGCAAGAACCATGTCCAAGATTCTGTAGTCTCTGACTCAACAAAAGCCCAGGCAATGAGGTACATGCCATCATTGACATTTACCCCAACTGCTGCTAAAAGATATCCACCAAAAGGCCCCTTGAGATGACAACCATCTAGGACAATTAGATGCCTACAAAACTGTGTGAATGTAGTCTTCAAAGCCCCCAAATATACATACATCCTCAAAAATCTGCCAGATTTCTGTCCCTGGCTCTGGATCCTCATATAGAATCTTTAATGTGTTGTCTGGAAGTACCCTCTTCATTTTATGTGCATAATCCCACACCTGACCAAACTGAGCTGAATGAGTCCCATTGATCTTTAGGAGTGATCTTTTTTTGGCTCTATACACTGCAAACTTTGACACATGACATTTCAAATCACTGAAAATTTTCTTATGGAAAGCACTAACAGGCCAGGTTGAGTTCGTTCATATCTCATTTTCATAAAACTCTGCTAGCCATGTAGAGTTAATTTGTTATTGCTGGAAGGTTGGCATGCAAGTGTGTTTTTTATTAATTGTTTTGATCTAATATGTGGAAGTCTTTTTCATTGGAGAAGCATAAATTCTCCACTCAAAAGGTTTCTCACAAATGTACTCCACTTTCCTGCCAAAATTTTTGACTAGTGTAACAGGCCTCCTCCCAAGGATAGCATGAGTCCTCACTGCCTTCCTGAAAATCCGAGAAGATTTGAACATCATCCCAAGCTCAAAAACTGGCCTCTCCATATCAACTTCCTCATTAAAAAACTGGATAGTTTGGCTCATAATCATCTGTGGAATTTACTGTCATCCCCTACTCATCACTCCCAGCATACACAGTAGAATCGTCTGATTCTACATTCTCATCTCTCTCACCTTGTTCAAAAGGTTCTTCATTATACTCAAAGTCTTCATGAACTATTTTATCCACATTCTTCTCAAATACTAGATCATTATTATCCTGGTTCAAACATCTGAATGAAAAATCTCATCATCACTATCACTTGTACTTATAACATATTCATCACTATCATCAGGGTCAGAAAAATCCTTATACATTCCCCCAAGTTCCCTAGTTGCTTCTTCTTGCTCTAGCTCCTGTTGTGTTGAGCATGGGAAATGGCTTTACATATGAATTTCTTCTTCACTACCCACCCTCTCATCTTCACAACTTAAAGGTTCAGTTATTGTTACATATATTTCAACATACCTATTAGTCTTAGGCCTATTATCCGGATTAAGCAGAGTACACATAATCATCAATTCATCATCAGGTTGTAACTCAAATATGCCCATGTCCATTATTGTTTTTGGAATCTTATATCATAAATTGTAACAACCCCCTTGGTCTATATCTATGAGCATACTATTAATCTCAATGAAACTGTTCTGATCAGAATCACATAAATCGAAATAGGCAACTTGACCTCATGTATACATCTTATGATTTTCCTTAAACTCTCCATTGTAAAACATTTTGATTGTGAAAAGTTCATCATCTGCTATAAACGGTACATATACCAAAATTAACAGGTTGAAAATATAATATTATAAATTTGGAACACAATTACAGGGTACATACTTGGACATGAATGAACAAACATTAAAAGAACACTTTTGTTAGAGCTATCAACATAAACTGAACTGAATTCATCAAAAAACATGAATACAAACTCAAAACTACCACCTATATACGACATACACATATACTTGGGCAAATATCTTTAATACAGATACAAACACATATACCATACACATAACTATCATCCATAACTAAAACCCCCAATTTTTAACATCACAATAAACACCATACACATGTATTATAAGTTCAATAATTACCGATATACTGGGACATTCATATGGCTTGTACCGATTCTGATCTTCCTTCGATCTGAACACCCACGACATTTTGCTTTGATTTGCTTTGATCGCCTGATTGTACTAGTTTAGGGTTTTTACTCGAGAGATGAAGGGACTGCGGTTTCTTTTTGGAGGGAGTTTAATAAGACTGAGATAATCAATAATTGAAGTGAAATCTTATTTTATATGGACTAAATTTACCCTTTTAACCCTGACCTATATTTTAATTCAAAAATAGACTGACATTTCGTTAACCCAGTTAACATAATGCAATCGTGTGTTAAAAATAATATTTTTAAGCCACTTCGTGATACTTTCAGTAGTTGGATACTGTTGTGCAAAAAAATTATAGTTCAGGCCACTTTACTGCAATTAAGTCGTAAATAAATTAGTAGAAAACCAACCTGGCCTTACACAAATAGCGTATACCAACGTAATATTATGCTAATGCGAATACAAGACAAGGCCACGCAAATAAACTATGCGCATACTTTGTAACTCAAATTTTTAAACTATATTTATTAAAATATTAATTAAAGATTGGATAGGCCATATACATTAAACAAATGTGTATACATTAAAAAAAGAGCCCATCTCTATCTTTTTTATCTCGCATGAGAGTCGGCCGTCCTACCTTATTCCAACCCTAGCCGCCCTACCTTTTTTTATCGTAGTTAACCCGCAGCCGCTACCTTCGGGTGCGCACTGGATAAACCCTACGGGCTCAAGCAATAGCCTGCAAATCACGTGAACCAAGATAAACCGCATTAAGCGATAAGCTCTGGCTCAGGAGGCAAAATCATAATTTCTCCTCCCGCCCATGACCAAGAGGATAGTTATCCCCTCTTTAACCAGCTGGGCCAACCCTTGCGGAAAATTTTTCACCTTTTCTACCCATCTCTATCTTCATATTCATCTTCATCTTCCCAATTAGTTTACTTTTTCTTTAATAAAATCGAGATTTATTATACAAAACTCGAAAAATTCATTACAGTTCTTCACTTTAATTTCAACATCTACTAATGTAAGAGTTTGGATTTTATAATAAAATTCAGTTTTTGGATTCAAAATCTTCGGTCTAACAACATAATACAATTTGGTGTTATTACGAAATTTTTGAATTTTGGGTTTTTTTCGTATTATTTTGTTTAAGTTATTATTTGTGTGTTTTATTGTCTCGATTTATGCGATGTGTAATGTGGTGGTTGTGTTGAAAATGAATTTGACGGTGTATTGGGAGATCTGAATATCTCGCATCAACAATACTTTTGGCAGGTTTATAGCTGGTGTCCGGCAGGTAGATAGCCGCAGTGCGCTTGGAGCGGTGGTGAAAATCATAGGTGCTCACCTCTCACAAAAAATATTTGTTCATAACATGAGGCCACTAAGCTCATTTATTGCAACTGGGTCGTCTGAACATTGCACACTATCAATGAAATTAATGTGAGGGTCAATTTTGAAACTACTGTATTTTCGGGGGAGATGCATGTTGAATTGCCCGAGAAATCATTACATTTCTTTTTAATTTTCAGAATTAAGCAATCCGGAAACAAAATAACTAATTATTTAACTCTATTTATTTTTCAATCTGATTGCATGATCAGTTGGAAGTTTGTCCCAATTGAGTCTCTTTCAAATTATTAATAAAATCTGATTTAAATTTGGCAAAAAAAAAGAACACGCTCGTAAATAATATGTATTTGGTGGGTAAAAAAGGAGAATACTTCCGCCCTCGGTATTTTGGACACTACACATTTATTTTTCAGGTAATTCGGTAATTCCTTCCTGTACATATGGTATTAAAGATTTGCAATCTCAAATCAACCTTTTTATTCCTTTTCAAATCAACCAACAGTTTTGGAAAAAAATAATTACAATCGAAAAGAGAATAACAACCACATACTCAATTGAAATTATTTTAATTTATAAAAAAATACTCAAAATAATATAAAAGTGTACCATCACAATTTCATAATAATGTGATCGTTATTTTTTTTAAAAAATAATTCAAAATAAACAAAAAAAAAGAATTTATATATATATAATCAAAAAGAGAATTAAAATTTTAAAACACCTATTCGAGTCAATTTATTTTAATTTTCAAAAAATATGAACAAAATAATAGAAAAGTATCCCATCAGAGTTTCATATACGGTAAAAAATCGATAAATAAATATTCGATAAACAAATAATCTCATTAAATGCATACTTTTACCGGGCCCCAATATAATAGCGATAATATATTTCAAATTTGATAAATGAATAATATCATTAAATAAATAAAATCTTCTATCCCAAACATATCTATTTATCGAGATTTAGATTTACCAACCTTATCGCTCTATCTTCTTTAAAAATAATAGCAAAGAAAATCAAAAAAGAATACAAATATACTAAAAAAAGGCACCCACGACAAAAATCAAGCTGGCACCAAAAAAGTACAAAGACGTTACGTTAAACCAAACGGTCCACGTTTGTCAATATCTAGTCCTTCATGTCCTCTTTTTCATTCGACCCCACTGATTACACTCGTGCTCTTTCTTTTCTATAACTTAACGGAGTTTCAAACTTTCCGATCACCGGCGACAATTTATTTACGATTTCAAGGAAGATGCCTCGCCTGTTAGCGTCTCAGAAATCAAAGATTATTATCGATAACAGATATGTAAGAATTTTGTATTTCTTTTGGCTTCTTTTTTGTTTTTGTTAACATGATTTTTGAATTTATTGTTATGTAGTAGCAAGTTTTAATGTATTTGTGTTCATTTCATACAAGTTTTTTGATTATTTGTGCTTCATTTTGATATATCCCTCCCTCTCAGTCTCACGCGCACACACACTGTTAGTACTTGTTCATTTTTATGCTTGATTTTGAATTTTGTGAACATGATTTTTTGAATTGTACTATGTCTTAATTGTATGTAATATTTTTTGTGCTTTAATTGCATACGTTTTGATTTCATGTAACTCTCTCCCCCTCCCCCTCTCTCTCCCTCTGTCTCTCTCTCCCTCTCTCTCTCTTGTGAAAATGATTTTTTGAATTGTATTTCTTACTTGTATGTAATGTTTTTCGTGTTTTAATTGTATATATTTTGGTTTCATGTAACTCTCTCTCTTTCTCTCTTTCTCTCTCTCCCTCCCCCCTCTCTCTCTCCCTCCCTCTCTCTCTATCTCTCTCTCTCCCTCCCCCTCTCTCCCTCCCCCTCTCTCTCTCTCTCTACCTCTTTCCCTCCCTCCTCTCTCCCCCTCCCCCTCCCCGAGTTCTCTATTAATAAAAAACAGAGGTCTAGCTTTAATTGTATACGAATTATGTTAATTAAATCTCATTGAATTCAGTTCTGATCATTAAATGTGCATTTCTATTTTAGATGCTTGGTGATGAGATTGGAAGAGGAGCTCATGGTATAGTTTACAAAGGTTTGAATTTGGAGAATGGAGAATTTGTTGCAATCAAGCAAGTTTCTTTGGAGAATATCAAGGATGAAGATCTTAAAAATATAATGGTACGATTTTTCTTCTACATCTATAAATTTACTTTCCCCCTTACCTACCTTTACATATTGTATGTTGCAATCAATATTAACTTTGAGTATTGGTGTTCCTTGCGTTTTACATAATTTTCCGGCTTTATACTTAACTGTGCAACAAATGACTGAAAATTTTATTGCAATTGGGTCAGTCTTAGGCAGTATATGAGAAATTATGTCTCTAATAGCTTCTACATCATCATTTTTAAGCTTTATTATGCTATATACCTTTTGTGGTTCAGCTTCAGAATTATTAATTTTAATGTTTTATTAACTGATGTAGTTTATCTTGAACTTTTAAGAAAATGGTTCATGTAAGTGCAATGTTATTGATTTTTTGTGCTCCTTATTTGTTGTTTCAACACACTTCTATAGTTTTATATTCTTCCCATAAAGTTAAGCTGACTTTATGTATCTTTATGGGTTATTATGCCACTGGTTGAATACGTGAATGCTACAGCAAGAAATTGATTTGCTCAAGGTAATTTTATTCCCTTCTAATATATCCACTCTTATAATTATGATTTACACTTGCAAATACTTATTTTATATACATATTGGAATCTGGCTAGTTCTCATGTTCCGTCTATCGACCAGAGCTTCTGCCTATACATTTCTGATGAATCATATCACTTTAAGATTATTTATTTTTGAAGTACCTGTTTGATTGGCTTAGGCAAACTCCTTTCCACTCACATTAGTTCTAAAAATTGAAAATTTTAATCAAGAGAACCAAGCTCGGACTACACAATTGGCGCTGGTCTATAGTACTCCCATCCTCCCTCCCCCCACCCCAAAGGAAAAAGTTTCAAAATTCTCACTTTTTTTTTGTCAAGTAAATTCTCACAATTTATTCTGAACACAAAGGCAAATTATTACCCAAACGATGGGTACTCGTGATTCACTCTTCCTCTAACACCTTAAGGTCTTAGACGGACTGGTTAATTAACTGTTTTATATTCGAGGTTTGAATTATTACCTATCATTTATATGTGCACTGATCTTTCTCCTTTCTTTTCATTTTTTACAGAACCTTAACCACAAAAATATTGTGAAATATCTTGGATCTTCCAAGACAACGAGTCATCTCCACATATTTCTCGAGTAAGGATGCTAAAACGATCTATTTATTGAATCTTTGTAATGGTTTAGTACTTTAAACCCGACAACTAGGAATTCTAGCACATTGTTTCATTTTAAAGTGCACTTATTCCTTGAATTTATCAATATCTATGGTTTTGCAAAGGTACGTGGAAAATGGTTCTTTGGCAAACATCATTAAGCCGGCGAATTTTGACCCATTTCCAGAATCTCTTGTTGCCGTGTACATTACTCAGGTTTATCATTGTTTTTGAATTTATTGTTATGTAGTAGCAAGTTTTAATGTATTTGTGTTCATTTCATGTAAGGTTTTTCATTGATCGTGCTTCATTTTGATATCTTCCTCTCTCTCTCTCTCACACACACACAGTTGAGTACTTATTCATTTTTATGCTTGATTTTGAATTTTGTGAACATGATTTTTTGTATTGTATTTCTTAGGTAGATATTTAAACTACTATCATATACATGTAATTATGTAAATGATCTATACTTGCTAAATTAGTTTTGTTTTTATTTGGGGTACATTCCCTCGGAGGCCATACTGTATCCGTACTCAGTGATAATTGTTATAGTGATAATTGTTATACAGACCCATGAGTACATACCATACATAATCTCTTTAACTCTCCTTTTGAGATCTATATCCTAGCTTCTTTATTGTTTCGCTAAGTCCCTTAGCATGTTTACATAATGTTTCATTTTGTAACGCAAGTATCTCTCTTTTGATCCTTGTTTTTGGGTTACTTACAATATATATGCTTTTCAGGGCCTTGTGAAACTTGCAGATTTTGGTGTTGCTACAAAGTTAACTGATACAAATAGTAACGAATCTGCCGGGACAACATATTGGATGGCCCCTGAGGTACTTTTCTTATGATAGGGATGAAGGTGCCGGAGTTGGTTATAGTTTCATCACTAGTCATTACTATAAACAACTGTAGAATCTTTGACATTGTAATTTTTTTATTGCTCTGCATTTTTTTTTATCACAAACATGTGTTCAATAGATTTGGGATAATACCTCTAATTTATTTAATAGATGATACAATTATTGTGCTTCCACAAATTGATGTCAATGTCTTTTAATAGATGTATCATAATGGATCGTGTATTTCACAAACATCTGATTATTCATCAATATATGAGTAATTTAGTGGTGTTTACTGTTTACATTTTAGTAATTCATATTGATCTATTTTTAAATCAAAGGTTTAGAATGCAAATGTCACATGTCTGTGTATATTTTTTTGTAAAAATATATGAAGGTGTTTAGTCAAGAAGGAAATAATTCTGAACGACTTACAATATTATATTGCATTATACATTCATAAGTACTAAAAGTCATGAGCATAGTTATCACGAAGACGACTACTCTGAAGGTACTTCAGCTTTGAGGACTTTTAAGCTCGACGTAGTGCTGTGATAACCGCGATTATGGTGAAACATCGTCCACTCAAACCAATGATAATACACAAGAAGCAGATGGAAATGAACATGATATTGAGATTAGTTACTTTGCTTGATTTTCATCATCACTTTTTTTTTTCATTTTCTGGGATGTGTTTGATATTACTAAATTTGATATTTGGATGTTATTATGTAATAGTCGTGCTTTATTTGACCTTACTATTCTTTTACTTTTGACTAAAAATATGAAATTGATGTGTTTTGTTAAGTTACCTGTATAACTATTTAATATATGTGTAAAGAATGACTTGTCGACTTTTTACTACTAGTCGGTTAAGCATCTCTGGCTCAAAAGACGGCTGATACAATTATACGAATGCATATGATTTGACAGCAATCAATACTATTGTATGGAATAGAAGTAAGATGGTTTGCTTGACAAAGTGGCAGGGAGATATTGGATTATGGGACAAAAATTCTTGTTGGTGAAATTGTTATTGACATATGTCAAGTGACGATTTCGGTATAATATTTGAAGAAAAAATCAACTTATTACTTAAATTCATCTTATTGTATATGGATTGAAATAATGTTGTTCTAGCAAGTTACAGCTTCGTATGTGTTTGGTATTTGTTTTTCTTAATTACCTACTTACATATATATGATTTATTAAAACAACATATAATCTTTTTTGCGGATATCTTATACTTGACAGCAGATCAGTAATTATGACCCAATATTTCTTCTGATTCCGTGATTTGAACCTGGGTGCCAGCCTTGCCATAATTGTGTTTTTTTCTCAGACTTGACCAAGAGACCAGGCATGCATAATGAGGCAAACCTGTCCAAGGGCTTGCTATTTGCCCATGTATAGTTTTTAATAAAAACAAAAAATTGGCATTCCTGCTCTCGAAATGAACCATACATCATACTCATATGTGTCAACACAAATTCTCTTGGTTGTTTGTTATGATTGTTCAACCCGAATTTTCTGAAATGCTGCTTAGAAGTATTGCCGAATTCTGAATTTCTTGAGTTACCTTGATTGTCTATTAGAGCAATATTCCCTGCTTCACAGATTAATACATCAAGTGGGTATAGTATCATTGACAGCATGTGTTGTGATCAATCAAGGCCATATCCCTGCATTCCATATTTGCATACTTTTAATGCGGAAGTGTTCAATATATTTATATGAATTACAGCATTGAATGTGCATTTAAGTCCTTTTTGTGGCAAGTGTATTGCAGTCCTTTTATTTAGTTATGCTTGTGTAGGTGATCAACATGTCTGGAGTTTGTGCGGCATCTGATATATGGAGTGTTAGATGCACTGTGATTGAGCTGCTCACAGGTTTACCTCCATATTATGATCTTGGGCCCTGGACAGCTCTTTGGCAGATTGTGCAGGTTATTTTTAAAAATTGTCATGGTGTTTTCTTGTAATGAGCTATCGTGAATTTAGTTTTTGCTAAGATTTTGGGGTGTTAACAAAAAGCATAAAATCATTTTATTCTCCAAGTGGCAGTATAAGTTGGCCTTTATAGCACATGAGGGAACATCATAGATATGCACTTCGATTTGTATTTTTTTATTAATTTTTTGACGTGTGAAGCGTACATAATATGTGCAACATGAAGTATCGGTGTATTATTTACCTTTTTCTTTTATTTGAACATCATAGATTTATGCTACGATTATTATTTTTTTAAAATTTTTGACATGTGACGCATACCTAATCTGCGCAACATGATGTAACAGTGTACTATTTTTCTTTCTCTTTTTTTTGAAAGAAAAAACTGTAACGCATTCCAGTAGAGCGTTACAACAGGAATGACTATTTTAAGTAGAGATCTTGCCTATCATGCAGGTTTCACATTTGCATCATGATTATTTTGTTTTGCTATTACCTGTCATGCACATCTCACGTGTGTAAACATATTTACATTCTTGAATTATCTGCTGCTGTGATGAGCCATATCTAAATTATTTATTCTAAAACAATACTTTTTGGCTGTTCTAAAACAATACCAGTTTGCATTTAACACTTAATCGCCGTGGCTTAGATTGAATTTTCAATTCAAGCCTTTCTGTTAGCCCCATATTCAATATTGATGTTGATTAAGTTGATTATAGATAGATTGTTTGAAATGGAGTTGGATGCATCCTCTTAAGATGAGAGAACTGTGTTAAGTCATCGGGATGATGGTGGTTAAACCTATCAAGATTACAGAGAATTAAATAGTTGTAGCTGATTATTCGATTATTGATCATGTGATAGCTGATTTAGGATCTAAATTATCGCATTATTAGTCAAGAGCTATTCATCTTGTTAGTTCAGAAATGGTTTCTGAATGTACAATTGAATCTGCATAATGTTGACTGTGCGAACTTAGGCTTGAATCATGTTCTGCCTAATATATTTTACAATTGCAAAAAGAATACAGCTTAGTTAACCATGTTATCCTGTCTTAGATCCAGTTGTGAATATAATGTAACCCATCTAATATCTACAAATCCTTAATTACTTGTATTCACTTCAGTACTTACTTTTCAGGATTACAGGCAGAGGCTGGATGCCAAGACTCTGCTTTCCCACCCTTGGATTCAAAGATCCAGGCGTATTGTACACTCTCCCCTTCATGACAGTGAAACATCAAGGTAGGCAACTTGATTTCCACTTTTCCGCTTCATCCATTTTCCCCATAAAAGCTACAAACACTCTGGAGGTTTACATTTTGCATTTTCACTTCTGTTGCGCTTTCTATTCATATTTTAGGAGTTAGCTTGTAATTATTGAACAATTTTTGTGTTTTTCGTGTTTTTTTTTAATTTAAAGATTTGGTTTGATTGTCTAAAGGTTACACTGTACACTTTCTTGCTTAAATAAATAATCATTATGACGGCATATGTGAAAACTGATGAATACACTGTCGGAGACTGAACTTCTATAAAGCTTTGCAGATTGTAGCTAGTTTGCATTACTATAATTGAGTTAATGTCTGATTACTTATTATTTTAGTGAGCAAGCTTTACTTTCTAAAAGAAGCTTATGTTCTGAGGATGCTGAGACATCGAGTGGAGACGATCAAAACTCTGTTGACAATCTCCATGCCAAGAAAGCCGAGGTGAGTGCTAGTGTTTTTTCCAGTATTATCATACATGTCATTAGTTTTGCCAGTTTACACAGTTAAGATTCTGATTTTTCATTAAGAATCCCATGAGCTCACCCAAAATATCGATATCATGTATGAAATTGTAATGACAAGCTGAGGATATGCATGCTTAGTGTATTGAATTATGAAGTACTGACACCACCGACGGCTATGCAACTTAATAACCCCTTGCCAACAAGATAAACTAGATACACGAAACCTTTGATGCCTGTTGTGTTCGGAACATCTAGAAAGTGAGAGTGTATTTCAATTCTTTAATAACTTGATTCTTGCCGTAGCTTAGCAATCACACACTCTCAGATTGATGATAGAAGGCATTATGATGAAGCAGCTGCGATGTGTGTTATATTTTTTAGAACTGTTTTGTGCCTTTTGTAGTAGATCTAATATATCTCTATTGATGTCTTTCATGTAAAATTCCAGGACTCTGAAACAGAATTTCTTAAAGTTGATACTGCTGATGCGGACAAGGATGCTGAACATAATCCTCTTAGGGGTATATTCGGTGATCCTGAGACATCATCAGAACTTCACCAGGTCTCTCACTTGACCGGCCAGGATAAAGTGTTGGTTAATGATGAAACTGGTTCTCCTACTTTTAGTAGCAAAAGCATCATTTCAAAAAAAGTTTGTGTAGAAGAAAGCTCTAATCATGCTGAAAACGGTTCATCTAGTGCGACATCGAAAAGCCAAGAGTTTAGCCCTCCAAAGGTGAATTTATTTATTGTGTTATTTTCTTTTTAGAACATCTCTGAAATCAACAAGCATATCACGAAGACACGAACTACATACATAGTGTAAGCCTCTAATATGGAAGAGTTTGGTTTACCAGATCATCTATTCATGTTTTGTCAACATCTGATGTTGGTATAATTCAACTTTGTAAAGATAGAAAATATACTAATCATAAAGAAGAGTCATGTCAAAACTTCTTTAATTACACTGATTCGTAGGATTTCAGAAATTGATTTAAATATCGAAGATTCATTTATGTACTGGTTATCCAGATTCCAGGGAAATTAATATAAATTGCCTCATCTATAGGTAGTCTTCATTTTCTGCATAACCCTATGTCTATTTCATAAAAATGCCATTTGAGCTTGGTGGACTTGATAATTGAGCAGAAATCAAGCACACCAAAAGCTCAGCATAATTTGGAATCTACTCTAGTTTAGGCGGATCTGCACATAATCAGATTCTCCTCATAAAAAAGCAATGAACTCTACATTAGTGATGAAATTGATCATATGCCCATAGAGGAATATGCATTTGTATTATAACAGCGCATGTTTTTTATATGGGCCTACATGCACCTTTTCTGCAACATTCTTTATGTAAGACTGCACTGTGTCATAACAATAATTCGTCTGTTGAATGTATACAAGATTGAATGCTATAAGTTTTCTGCTAGAGCAAAGAACTAGTACACATTCAATAATAATAATACCCAACCTTTGGAATTGATTTCTTATATTGACAACTTGGATGGCCTATCAAAATTTGAAAAAAGCTTTATCCGGACAATATTAGCTTAAGCATTTGACAACTACTACCAATAGAAAGAGAAAAAAAAATTATTTTTTTGAGCTAAATGGTAATTTCTCTGTATATCTAGGGGGTTGAATATAGCAGATTAATTGATCATAATAACCTTTTTTCTAACAGGTCATATGCTCGGTGCTTCAAGTTTTAAATGAGATTACCAGGGATAGCACTGAAATTCAGGAAAGCACTTGTCTAGCAGGCCTGGTAAGTCGTGTGCAATATTCAGCTCTCAGGCTCGACATTCTGAAAAGTGACATGAGATTCAGTGTTCTGAGTTGGGTTCTTCTGTACGTGGTTCATGATGAGTTAACAGTCTGGAATTGCACCATGTAGTTAACTCTACAAAATTGGTGCACACACACAAGAATCTGTAGTCCACCAGTGTGACACCTTTTCTGGAATAAAAAAATTTGAACATGAATGAGTAGCGAAAGTCTGTCTCATTAGTTTATAGCTCTTTATTTTGACACTCCTTATAGTTTGTATATAATTGTTTATCGGATAACAGTATTACTATTTCATTGCAGATTCCAACAGTCATGGGCTTTGCTGTACCTGACCGCCCTCATGAAATTCGTATGGAAGCAGCAAAATTCCTGCATCAGTTTTGTCACTCAAGGTATATGGTTTTTTGCTCTTAATCCCTGTGGCATAATTATAGCTATCTAAGTAATAAGAATTGACTCCTGCTTTATACTGCCGTATGACTTTGCATATGTTTATTGCTTGCCGTGGTATTACCATTCTTGTGAGCTTTCTTGAGGCTGACTATAAAAACCACAGGTTCGTGCTTGATGTGAATCATATACACTCTGATATGCCATATGTTTCTTTCGATTCATTGTTTTATTTTGTTCTAGAAATTACAGAGGATGTAAACATTGTTACTTTCTTTCATTGTTTTTATTCTTGAAACTTGAATATATAGATATAAACTATTAATGACATTGTAGATTCTCCTGAATTAAACGTGGAGCACTCTCCACACACAAAAATATTGAAGAATTCAAAGAAAGTAACTAGAATGTTACTTCTAATCAGTGGCAAAGGACCCAGTAACTCAGCATAAGCAAATTGTGATAGTTGAATAAATTTAGTTGTAATAGCAGTCAGCTGTTTCTAAAAAGTCTGATATTACAACAGTTACTTAAACTTGCAATTCCATTATGAGAAAGGGAAATATTCAAGTCGAATACAGTTTTATAATCTTTCATAACTCATGTGGCTGGATTAGCAAAAGTTTTTGTGTTGTATATATTAGCTGGTATGATGTATTGCGCCTTTTTCCCAGTTTCTTTGTCAAGTCATCTTTTACAAATTTTTACACGACTTCCACTTCTCAGATGCATCTTGAAAAGTCTTTAGCAGATCAAACTCCTCGTACATGCTTTTACCTGTAATTGTTTGTGTGTATAATTCAAGAATTAATGACATGCAGGGAAATGGTTCATCTTGCAATTGACGGATTGTGGCAAATATTTAAGCTTCAGTGGTCAAGCTCTAGGAATGATCTTTTCCATATAGTTGCAAAAACTGGAATATTACTTAGGCTTATCAGCACTCTGTATAGTTTGAATGAGGCAACTCAACTAGCTGCCATTTCTACTGGAGGTGGGTTACTCTATGATGCTGTAGTTTTCCAACAAATGTCTAGTGATCCTGAAATTTTTTGGTTCGAGCCAATGGTTTCTGGACTAAATTCTCTTAATTATCGCAACGGTAAACACTGTTTAACGACCGAAAATATATTGCTCTCTGTGACTCCCTTTTTCAATTATATTATGTGCCGACAATTTCGAGAACACTTGTTTATAATAAAAAAAAAAGAAAAAAATGACAATATTAACACAATATCAGTCTTCTCTTACCAAAATAACGTTTTATTGTTTGTTTGGCCATTAATATCCGGTTGATACCTCGTTTCAAAATACGTATTAGGTATTTGAAAGAACCCTACAAAATCTCGGCCTTTTCAACAACACAAATCATGTTCTTTTAAACGATGAACATATAGCGGCGGTAAATAAAATTTTATCTATGTATGTATATGGGATCTGATGTATATAACATAAAGAGAGAAACTGAGTTGGATCGGAGAAAAGGTAGGATTCGGGTAGAATTCAGGAGAGAGAGAGATTTGTGGTTGGATTGGCGTCGATGTATATATTACTTAATTATTTGTATGTATAATCAGCATATATGAAATGTGTAATCGCTTTTACTCTAATCAAGATCGCGTATTACTTTTCTATTACGCATATATTAAATGCATATCATGTTCCCTTCTACGAAATGCATTATGTAATATTCCTCCTCTCAATGAGTAACAAGCTGATAAATATGTCCTCCTTTCTGAAATAAGATATTTTTGTCAGTTTGACGTGATAAATCGGTATGGCCCAAAACATGACTTAATATGACTTCTCAATTTCCTAGACAATAGAAGACTGTCAAGTCTCCACGAATTATATTTACGTTCCTGATGCCTCTCAAATGTTTACCATTAAGTTTTGAGACCCATAGGTCAACCCGAATATATAAGAATGGACATTTTAAGAAAGGAAAAAAAAAGAGCCAGAACAGCTGCAGAAGCGATTTGTTTTATAAATTATATTGTTCTCCTCTCCCAAGATTAAGCATTTGATAACTACTCCCAGTAGAAAGAGAAAAAATTATTTTTTTGAATTAAATGGTAATTTCTCTGTATATCTAGTGGTTGAATATAACAGATTAATTTCGTCTCTGAGGCCAGATGAACGAGAAGACGTGCTTGTTTCTGCTTGATGAAAATTAACAACATGGTTTTGTTCCTCTGGTGCTCACCCGAAGAAACTTGGATGACTCCTATATGAGAGTACTTGAAGAACGAGACACTTTCAAAGGATAAGATAGCAGCCAGGCGACTCCGATATAAAGCAGTACGATGTGTGGAATATGAACCGAGTTATACAAAAATGTTTTATTCAACCTTTATTGAAGTGCATCGCAGGAGAAGGCTGTCGTAATATTCTGAAAAAAGTACATGAAGGAATCTGCGACAATAATTCGGACGGAGGATCACTTGCGGCAAAGGTGTTACGTCAGGGTTACTTCTGGCCAATTTTGCGGGAATATTCATTTAAATTAGTTAAAGCATGTGATAAATGTCAAAGATTCACAAACTTCTCCAACATACCGGCAACTAAACTAACCACTATGGCAAGCCCTTGGCCATTTACCATTTGGGGGATTGACTTGATCGGGAAGCTCCTCAAAGCCGAAGAGGGTGTCAAGTACGCGATTGTGGCTGTGGATTACTTTATCAAGTGAGCAAATGTTATGCCCTTGACGACTATTACGACAAAGAAGATAGTAGATTTCGTCTTCAATTTTATAATAAGTCGATTTGGGATTCCATATAAGTAAGTCTCTGGCAATGCAAAGCATTCGACAGCAAAGAATTGAAAATAATGTTTGAAAATTTGAAGATACAAAAAGATTTTGCCGCAGTATATCATCCCCAAAGCAACGAACATACGGAAGCTATCAATAAAATCATCAAACACACACTGAAGATTAAGTTAGAAGATTGTAAGGGAGATTGGCCATGGGAGCTCCCAAAGGTTTTGTGGTCATACAACACTACTCCTAGATCTACTACAGGAGAAAAACCTTTCATGCTGACATATGATTATGAAGCCATGGTATCGGTAGAAGTTGAATATAGGTCTCTCCACATAAGCAAATTACGCTATGAAGATAGTGAAGTTACGCAACAGATTCAATTAGACCTACTGGAAGAAGTCAAAATAGCTTCTCAAGTGAAATTGGCGGCGTATCAGCAACGAGTGTCCAGGTTTTATAATCGAAAGGTCAAAGTACGTCCATTGAAAATTGGCGACTTGGTATTGAGAAGGGTCTTGCCTAACACGAAGATAACTAGCCATGGAGTCTTCGGAGCTAATTGGGAAGGACCTTATAAAGTCCGAGCAGTACTTGAGGAAGGAACATATTATCTCGAGGACTTGAACGGAAAGCCTATTCCTCGAGTTTGGAATGCGGAACATCTGCCGAAATATTTCCAGTAAGGCTCGGCCTCAGCCCCTTACTTACTTATATGCACTATAGTCGATTCAAGTAGGGCTTAGCCCGAATAGTAGATTAGCATCAATAAAATTCCTCCTAGCCCGGGGGTAGTGCATGTACCATCTCAGTCAGTGTTACTCATAGGATGTTTATTTTCGTTCCTTCTATTGACCAACAGACAATGACGTCGCTTGAGACTATTGTGAATTTTTACACCAGAATGCATCATTAATAAAATTTTGAATTTTTTTATTTCAAAGGTTCTATCTTGAAGATATGGAGAACAACTCTTATTATTACGATAAGTTTGAGTTATGTTAATCATCGAAGAAAAGGATTGTTTTCAAGCTAGCGAAAAGACGGGAATTTTGGAGTTGCTCCACTTCAATTACTTATTCCTTGGTTTTTGTTTTTGCAAGATGAAAATATTTCAAGGCGGAAACAAAGAGATAACATGATACAAGATATGCAATATGAAGTCTAAATACGAAAATGTGATAAGTAAATAGGTTCGTACAAGTTGTAAGGATTTTACAGAGGCTCGCACCTCAAATAAAAGTCGTAGTATCATTGAAGTCACAAGGAAACACATATGAAAAGCACAAGATTTAGAGAGCCTAAGAAGCATACCCCTACTCTCAGGCGGTAGACGGAAAATAGTGTGTACGAGGATAAGCCGTAACAACATCATCCATAGAAGCAACACCATCGTGAGGAATAACAACATCGATCGTCTCAGTTACGACTCTACCCCACTTTCTGTTGTGAAAGAAGAGCGTCGATCGAGTCTTAAGGCAACCTTCCTAGCGGCTTTGACATAGGCATTATCCCTCTTGAAGTCAGCGACATAGTACAATATCTCTGCATCAAAGGAGCTAAAGTCATAGGCAGGATCGCAGGCCAGGATGGTAGTGAGAAGCATATAAAAGCCTTTCTCGACACCCGTATCATAGATTTCTTCCTTCTCCTTCTTCCATCCGCTCTACTGATCCTCTCGGAGTTTCTTGACCTAAGCTCGAAGCTTAACTCTCTCAATAAGGGCTGCGTCCGAAAAATCATGAAAATCATAAATAATTTGGCCCTGTCGTTTCAGTTCGTGCCCATATTTTGCAATGATAACATCCTTATCCTTACTCTTCTTCCTCAACTCTTCTTCAACATTTGTGGCACGAGAATTTAGTTTCTCCCGCTCCATGTCAAGACTATTAAGTCGAGCCCTATCCTTAGGAGCTATGGAAGTATCCTCCAAAGAAAGGAATAGTAATTGCGTAACAGCTGTGACTCTTGCAAGATCTCTGTTAGTCGATGACAAATTCTTCCAAGATTTTAACTCCTTAGCTCCGAGAAAATACACAACCAAAGTACCCTAAGTGAGATTTCACTTGGAAAAGGGAAGAAGCCTTCACCTTCGTCGAAGTACCAATTTTCACGCTAGCTCTAGTACACTTCGACGAAAGGACTAGAAGCGCCTGAACAACTTTCATAGGAGAATAACTAGGGCACACATCGTGCTGTGAAGAAAGTTTAGCAACATCCCTCTCGGGCACCGTCTTCTCAGGAGCAAGACAATACATGAAACACTTAGGAATCCGATGAGCCATGCCTGAAAGAACCACGTGAAATAAATTAACATGATTCATACAAGAAATACACTGCATACGAGAGGAAATAAGGTTGTGACTCATGCTTCAGATAGACTCCGGGCGCACCCAGTACAACAGAGGCCACACGGATTCAGGCGCGCCCCGTGAAGAGAAAAACAGGGAAACGTAACCTGAAGACCATATGGCGAATCTAGGGCGCACCCCATAAACAAAAACGAATGAAGGACTTATCATAATGTAAAGTACTTACAAACACAATTGATGGTTAAATTGAAAATTCAACAAGATCAAAGGATGACGTATACGTCCTATACATAAATATACACACAAAAACATATGGCAAGAACATGAAGTTCAAGAAGCTTGCATTTCATGGACCTAACAATATACATGTCGGAAATTAGGATAAAGAACATGAGGAAATATCTTAGAGCAAGAGGAACGAATGAATTAAAGCAAAAATGAAGAGAAAATGAAGAGAAAGCCTATGCGAAGCCAAATTCGAGTTTCTTGAAGATCTCGAGAAAGGAAAAGTTGTATTCTTGAGAGGTAGAAGATAAAATAAAATGAAGAGGAAGGGGAGCTCATAAGAGCAAAAATTCATATTTCTGGAAATTTGAAGACCAGGATTGTTAGGTCCCAATATGTTTGTAGAAGGGGGGTTGAATACAAATTATACCGTTTAATCGAATAAAATGCGGAATAAAAAGTGAAACAAAATTCAAGTTAAATAAAACTATTATTAAACTTGAAAAGTGTTACAACAACGGTATCGTTTACAAGGGATTAATCTCAAATAAATTATTCCAAATCCAGAATAAATTCGACATGAACTTTTTCTATTTTTGAAATAAAAAGATCAAATGCTAAAAGCAATTTGAGATTAAGTTCTAGGGATTTTGATCCGCTAGATAGTTACACAAGAACAAGAGAAGGATTTTTAGTGGTTTAGATTTAACAATAAATACTAGAAATTAATGTCCTGAAATATTGTAGTTGAAGATAATAAGTTATCTGTTGCTTTTCTTTCTTTGTTCTTGAGTTGGTTGAATATTGAATGTGTTGTCTTGAATGATCTGCTTCTGTCTTCTTTAGTAATAATCAATAGAATTGAATTGTACTGGCAAAACAATCCGTTGATCTAGCAAGACAATCAGTGAGACTTTTGAATGAACTGGAGAGACTTTCGGTATGACAATTTAATTGTACTGGAAAGACTTTCGATATGATAATTAAATTGTCATACCAGTTCAACTGTTTGTCTTGCTGAATTAATATTGAATATTAATTCACAGTCAATTCTGAAAATACATAATATTAATTCAAAATTAATTAACTAATTAATTCAATTAATCAATAAATTAATCTTTGCATATATAATTTATTTTCTTAATTAAATTATATGACTTAATTAATTAATAGAGAAATAATACTATTCTTGAACAGCAACCACTCTTCTGACAATCTTCTGAAAATCACTGAAAATTATAAATCAATTCCACCACTTCAATGTTGACATTCGATGTACTGTCTGGTTCATGAATGACTAACTTCCGTGACGTTTCTTCATGTCTTGACTTTGATAACATGATTTTCTTCAGATTAAATCCCTGTAATTAATTGATACCCTGACGAGATCTCTGTCACTTGATTAAATCCACAATCTTGATTTATATCACTGAGGCTTGATCAATTTCTTGAACTTCTTCCAGTGAAGTAATTCCTCAAGTCTGTAGATGAACATTGTTTCTGAATCCTTTGACAAATGTTACTTTGAGAGATCTCTTTGACGGTGGATCTACTATATACTTATTACATTCTTATTTGAGTTGAGTTAAATTCTCGAATAAACGAATAGGCAATGACATATGCCTTTCAATCTCCCCCTATTTGTTTGTTTAGACAATAACAACAAATACCTAGAGGATAACTCAACTAACAAATAAGAAAAAGATATAAACAGAAATGCAAAGTAAATAGCAGAAAAGTTCTGAATTATATTCAACATTTTCCAGATTCCAAAAGAAATTTACATGTGAATACAAGATAGGTGTTCCTCTAGTCTGAACATATGAATACATTGGTCTATCTTGATTCATAAAGCTTTAAGCATATTATATTAAGTTTTGAGCTATTCGAATTCAGTTGTCTTTCCTTCCGAATTCACCTTCTTCCAATTCTTGCAGCAACTCCTTGTCAAAGACACGATCCCTTTCTGAAATGAAACTGTCTGGTCTAACTGGTTGTACTCCAACTGACTTTAGCTTATTCTTCAACTGATTGTACCTTTTAATGTTCTTTTCACAGTAAGCTTGAATCAGATCAGCAGCTTTAGATTTCAACTCAGATGAGTATCCAGCAGTTCTTAAGTGATGTTCCATCCAGACAAGATGCTTAGCAGAGTAGTCTTTAAGAGATTGTGAATCAAGATGCCAGATTTGAAGATAGTCAGACTTAAAGAATCTTACTTGAAAGGGTAAGTTGACCACTTGAGGACTAGCCCTATTAGCAAACTCTTTTAGCCTTACACGAAGGACTTCATTCAATTCTGAGCTTCTTTTGACTTTGTTGAGAAGAACCCAAATCTCTGATAAAGAACGATTCTCAAACAGATGAAGTGATACCTTGAAAGATCCTTCACTCTGACAATATACAAATATGCTCATTTCATTTAGTGATCTGTTAAAAGCAGCTGAGATCCTTGAGATTTCAGTCTTGATAGCATTCATGTACATGTCATTGTTTGGATTAGAAATTTCCAGCCTGTCGAGAAGATGTAGAAACTCCCTATCATTGTTTGTACTCAGTTGAGGTATATCAATAACTCTTCTTGTTTCATCCCATTTTACACCAATCTTCAGAGTGACATCTCTTCTTCTTGCTTCAGCTTTAATGTCATGAAGACGTTGCTTTTCAAGAGTTTCTGTTCTTTGGATTTCTTTCCTCATATCAATGATCTGAGATATCTTTTTAAGTTCAGCTTCTTTTCTCTTCAACTCTGACTGCTGCTGCTAGAACTCTTTCTCAAAAACAGGATCCACTTGAGCGTCCTCTTCCCATTCTTCAAAATTACTTTCCTCCTCAGCTTTAAAAAAACCAGCTTTATCTTCCAAGGCTGGTTCAGTGGAAACATCAAGAATATCGAAGTCATCTTGTTCTCCACTATAGTAGACATCATCAGCCTTCCTTGTCTCTCCAGCAGAAGAATCTTTTTCTTTTCCTTTTGCACTTCTCCCCTGCTTCTCCCCCTTAGTTGAGGAATCCTCTACAGATTTTCCTTTAGACCCTTGATGACCTCCATTACCTCCAGAGCCCGAGCCTCCACCAGACGGCCCTTCAAAGAAGGTCCTTTGCTCTTCATTAGGGCAGTGAGAATTTTTAATCATAAAATACAAGTGCTTCATCCCTTCATTGAGATGTTCCATGCCCTTTTCTATCTTTAGGAAACTGGAGGAGTCCAGTGAGTGGTTCATTTCAATCAGATCTTCAAGAGAGTTCATTCTTGTATGGAGAGAGTAGAGGTTTGAAATGTCTTCGGCTGATAAAGTTGGAGATTCCTGAATGGAGTTAAGCTTTGGTATCACAGTGGTCTTCAAATCTGAGATATCATTCCTGATGAATGCCAGCTGATTGTTGACAGAGGTGGAAGAAGAAGACCGTTCAACCACTTGTGCTTTGAATGTTTGAGCCTCAGCCTGACTTTTAGCAAGTTGTTCTTTCAGAGTAGCAATCTGAGCTAACAGGTTTTCAGTGTTTGTGTCTGTGTGTGCGCTTACCTGAATATCTCTCGTTTTTGGTTCACTCATCTCACGTGCTTGTGTTCTCTCAATATAATTGCTCGTGAGGAGCCATCTTGTTGCTGGTCATCTGTACCTGCAATTGAAATCACCATAGCCTCTTCAAGAGAGGTCAGTGGTGGTGCAATGGGAATTCGTGAGTCCCGATCCTCAGTCAAATCTATCTTTTCATGTGAAATAGATGTCGGAATTGCTTCAGGGATAGATTGACCGAGTTGCCCTCCACTTTCTCCAGATAAATCTGCGAGTGGAGAATCCCGTGAGGGAGCCAGAGGTGTTGGATCTGGGAGGGGAGAAAATGACTCTATTAGAGGTGGTTGAGAGTCAGATTTTCCCTCTGAAGCATGTGACGGCTCTTCTGCCGTAACTATGGCAGACACTGTAACCGACTTAATGTGCACTCCTCTCTCTGTGTCATGAGTATCATCTATTGGTATGTATGCTTCTATTGTGAGTAATGGAAGTGTGATTGACTCAGTACAAGATGCCATGACCCTATGGCAAATTTCAATAGATTCATCCTGGTTGAGAGAATGTCTCTAGTAACTGTTCATTGGTCATTTCAAAGTCCATGTCCTGTTGGGAGGACAAGGATGGGCTTTCAGATGCCTCAGTAAATGTTCTTCTTTTCTTGGGAGGAGGCAGAGCTGAGGGTTCATTCACATCCAAAAGCACACTACTTCCTACTAACCTTCTCGGTAACATTTTTGACAATGAGGGAGAGTTTGAGACAGGTTGTGACTCTGTGTTTGGCTCTATGACCTGGGATTGAAGCTGCGGTTCTACAACTTCATGGTCAGCCCTATCAACCACTGGGGGTCTTTCAACAGAAGTAGGAATAGTTTGAGAGTGAGGAATTATTACCTGCAGTAGAAGAGCATCAGATGGTTGTGCCTGGGTGGCTTGAACCACTGGAGGTTGAGCTTGCTGTTCATGACCGGGAAGATTGAAAATTGGTAAAGGAACGAAAGTGGCCATGAAAGCGGATACAAGTACTGGAACTTGCATGAATTTGAAGGTAGTGTCTTGGCGTGTGTAGATCTTTTTGCTTACCGGAGGGGGTTCAGCTACTGATGAGTTAGCAAAAAGAGCCTTATGCTCAGGTGTGAGAAGATGTTCAGCTATAAGCATAAGAAAATGAGCGTAGTAGCATGAAACCTACGATTCGTAGAATGATCACGCAAAGCTGCAGTGAGATGTCTCAGAAGAATGGGTAAAAGTAATTTGCCAAAATTGATCCTTTGATTGAAAACAACCGCAAGACCAATATACTGCAGAGTGGAAGTGATGTTGTGAAAATTGGATTTAGTGCAGTTGGAAAACACTTTGGAAAGTGTATCGAAGAGAATATCCCATTCAGAAACCAAATTGGATTTAGACAGCTTGGTTAAATTAATCACCCCCTGACAGTGTTGTAAAAATCGCATTAAGCGGACGCTTAAGCGAGGGCTTAAGCGGAATCGGAGGTCAAAGCGCTTGGATTAGTGCAAAATCGGATATTTAAGCGTTTAATAAAATTTAAGCGGGTTTAAGCGGCTCTAAGCGGAATTAAGCGGATTTTGACCGATTAAGCGGTTTTTGACCAATTAAAAGGGGAATTGAAAATAATTAGAAAAAAATAAATCTTATTTTTAAAAAAGGTATAATTTGATATTTTTAAATGTTACTTGTATTTTTTAAGTTGATTATGACTTTGTGAATGATTATTTTATTGATTTGTTATAATACGTGAATGTTATCTCTTTATTCAAAAAATATTCATTACTTTTAATATATACATATTTATTTATTTATTTATAATCCGATTAAGCGTCCGCTTTTAAAACCGCTTAATCGCCCGCTTTAGCGCTTAAGCGCTAGAAGGTGACATCACTGCTTAGGTCCGATTTGCGCTTTTTACATCACTGCCCCCTGATAGTGAATGGCATGGAAAAAGTTTGAAATCTCATTGTCAGAAGGTAAATTACAGAAATTGTCCATTGGAAAATTTCAAACTCTATTAATGACTGTTTCATCAACTACATACTGTGTGTTTGCCACGGTGAATGAAAAAGATTTAGAATCAGTGGACACAGTAAAAGTTATGCAAATCAATCTAAGCAAATTGACATTTAATAGAATATTTGATTTAAGAGCTGAGCTAACAATCGAATGATCATTTAAAAATCGAATCCAAGGCTTAATTTTTTCAACATTATAATTATCTGGATTAAAAAACCCAACATGATTATGCGAGACAATCTGGAAATTGAGAGCCATTAAAAAATTCAATAAACACACACTTTCAGAATTTTAAGAATTAAATTAAGAAAATTCGAATTAAAAAAATTAATAATTCGAATTAATTCAATTATATCCAAAAAATTTAGAAAGGAATGTATCTTGTTATTTTTAACCAACAAAATCAGATAAGCAAACAGATTTATGCAAACCCACTACACAAAACCAGATTAAAATTCAAAAAACACAAGACACAAAAACAAACAGATTCGTTTTGGAAGAAAAAAAGGGAAAAAACAAGAAATGATTTGAAAGAAAGAACTGAAATAAACACAGAAAAAAAAATAAAAAAATGGGCAGCACTCCTGTATGTATACAAGTGTATGTATATAACAGGAAGTGAGGAATAAGATTGCTGAGTAAGAACTCGAGCAAGAAAGGACACTGGCGATTTGGTTTTAAAAACGAAGCAGACGACTGATGGGAGGAAGATGGAAACAAAACAAACACAAGAAGGAAAAAAAAACATAATAGCTGCCTAAGTAGTACAACTGGTATGACAATCCGGGATTGTCATACCGATTGTCATACCAGGCAAACGGTTGAATTTAACAGAGACTAAAAATAACTGGTATGCCAATCCGATAGTCATACCGATTGTCATACCAGTACAAAATAAAAAGAATTTTAACCGAATAAACTAGAAAGACAATCGATAGTCATACCGATTGTCATTCTAGTACAAAATAAAAAGAAATATATATAATATAAGTTTTATAACTGGCAAGACAATTGATAGTCATACCGATTGTCTTGCCAGTATAAAACTATACTGAAAATTTAAACTAGACACATATAAACTGGAATGACTTTCAGCAAGACAATTTCAATAGTATTGCCGATTGTCATTGCAGTTATAAAACAAACTTAAACAGTATTTACAAATACAGAAAATATTTACAAAATAAAATATTCAGAAATAATTATATTTTAGTCCAAAAATAGATTTCTTTTGAATTTTAGCAAATAAAATTCATAGAAAAATATTTGTAGAGAAAATAAAATATTTTGAGATATTAAAATTAACAAGTTGAATAAATAAATAAGATAAGATAATAAAAATTACATAGAAATAAGTAAGGAATATGGTAAACATGATAAAATAAATTTGCAAATGAATTTTTCATTCATGAAAAATTCATTTGTAAATTCATTTAAGAATAGATCTCAAATATTAACTAGTTTAATCACTAAAACTATTCAACATACCCAATTTACCAACTAATCTGGTAAATGTGGATTCATCAAGTGGTTTAGTAAAAATATCTGCTATTTGTTCTTCTGTTGGAACAAAAAATAGTTCAACAGTACCATTCATGACATGCTCTCTTATGAAATGATACATGATGTCGATGTGCTTGGTCCTCGTGTGCTGCACAGGGTTGTTGGTGATGGCTATTGCACTTGTATTGTCACATAGAATAGGAATTTTGTTCAATACAGAGTCATAGTCCCGTAGCTGGTTCCTAATCCATAAGATTTGAGCACAGCAGCTTCCAGTAGCAATATATTCAGCCTCGGCCGTTGAGTTGGAAACTGTTTGCTGTTTCTTGCTGTACCATGAGACTAGCCTGCTACCAAGGAATTGACAACTCCCTGAGATGCTTTTCCTATCAACAACACTTCCTGCGTAATCTGAATATATATATCCAACAAGGTTAAAACCAGATTCTTTAGGGTACCAAATACCTAGATTTGGTGTTCCCTTAAGATATCTCAAGATTCGTTTAACAGCAACGAGATGAATATCTCTAGGATCCGCTTGGAACCTTGCACATAAGCATGTAACATACATAATATCTGGTCTACTTGCATTAAGATAGAGTAACGAGCCAATCATACATTTGTAGCTTGTGACATCTACCTTAATGGAGTTTTCACATGGTCCAAGCTTGACAGCTGTAGATGACGGAGTCCTTTCTGATGCAGAATCCTCTAGATTGTACTTTTTGAGGAGTTCCTTGAGATACTTGGATTGACAAATAAATATCCCATCTAACCTTTTACTTGTAATCCAAGAAAGAACTTTAGCTCTCCCATCATGCTCATTTCAAATTTGTTGTGCATTAACTTAGCAAATCTCTTACAGAGACTATCATTAGTAGACCCAAATATTATATCATCCACATAGACTTGGACTAATATAGTATCATTTTATGCTTTTTGGAAAAGCGAGTTTTGTCTATGACACCCCTAATAAAACCATTTTCAATAAGAAATTCAGAAAGAGTGTCATACCATTTTCTCGGAGACTGTTTGAGACCATAAATATCTTTGAAAAGAAAGTAGACATAGTCCAAATGATCCGGATCTTCAAAACCAGGAGGTTGCTCTACATACACTTCCTCATCCAGCTTTCCATTCCGAAATGCACTCTTGACATCCATTTGATAAACTTTAAAGTTCGAGAATGCTGTGAATGCCAGAAATATCCTGATGGCCTCTAGTCTAGCCACTGGAGCATAGTTTTCATCATAATCAATGCCTTCAGCTTGAGAATACCCTTTAGCTACCAGTCTTGCTTTGTTCCTTGTAACCACACCATCTTCATCTAGTTTATTCCTGAATACCCACCGAGTACCAACAGATTTCTTGTGTGTAGGTCTAGGTACCAGTTTCAGACTTGTTGATGTTCAAACTGATTGAGTTCATCTTGCATAGCAATCACCCAATCTGGATCAGTCAGTGCTTCTTCAATCTTCTTAGGTTCCATATCAGAAAGAAATCCTGAGAACAGATATTCATTTTGAGTAGCACGTCTAGTTCCGACTCCAACATCTGGATCACCAATAATCAACTCAAAAGGATGAGCTTTATTCCAGACAGTCTTTCTTGGAAGATTTGATCTTGATGATTCGCCTTGAAATATATTGGGATGTTGTGTCCTACTAGTTGATCCTTCAGCATCTCCCCCTGAGTTGTTGCCAGGTTGACTTGATGATTCTTCGTCAGTAGTAGTGGTATCTCCATTGTTGCCAATGTTTCCATCACCATTACCTTGAGTATCATCATGATTAACATGTTCTTCATCAGCAGCAACCTCAGGTTCTTGATCATTTTCTGATTCTGAATCTGACATATCATCAAACTTCAGTTTCTCAGAAGGATCTTCAGTTTGGATACTAGGGAGTTTAGTGTCATCAAATGTAATATTGACACTTTCAGTTACTTTGTGTTGATCAATGATATACACCCTGTATGATCTTCTTCCATAACCAACAAAAATACCCTCATATGCCTTTGCCTCGAACTTGCCACGACGATCATCTCCATCCTTGAGCACGAAGCATCTAGCACCAAATACATGAAAGTATTTGATAGAGGGTTTCTGTTCATTCATAATCTCATAAGGAGTCTTCATGAGGTCCTTGTTGATTAGAGTTTGATTCTGAGTATAACATGCAGTATTGACAGCTTCAGCCCAAAAGTACATTGGAAGACTTGATTCACTTAACATAGTTCTTGCTGCTTCAATCAATGTACGATTCTTCCTTTCTACCACTCCATTTTACTGAGGGGTTCTAGGAGCTGAAAATTGTCTGGTAATCCCTTTGTCTGTACAGAATCCATTGAGAAGTGAATTCTTGAATTCTGTTCCATTATCTGACCTTATTGCTCTAACAGGGACATTAGAATCTAACTCGATTAACTTGATATGATCAATCACAGATTGTGGAGCTTCATCTTTAGAGTGAAGGAATAAAACCCACGTATACTTGAAATAGTCATCAACTATCACAAGACAGTAACACTTCTTTGACATCGAAAGAACATTCACTGGTCCAAACAAATCCATGTGCAATAATTGAAGAATACCAGTTATGAAGGATGTGTCAGTGCCTTTGTGACTTACTTTCTTTGACTTTCCTTTCTGGCATGCCTCACACAGTCCTTCTGGGGAGAATTCCAGTCGAGGCAGACCTCTGACCAATTCTCTCTTAACAAGAGAATTCATTGCTTTGAAATTTAAATGGGAAAGTCTCTTATGTCATAGCCAACCCTCATTTGACGATGCCTTTGCATAGAAACAATTGACTTCAGGACTGCTTCCAGAGTTTATGTCAGCTACGAATAGATTTCCTTTCCGGATTCCCATCAAGGAGGATTTTTCACTTTTCTTGTACAGGATCTGACACTTTAACTTGTCGAATAAAACATAGTAGCCCTTGTCACAGAACTGACTGATACTAAGCAGATTGTGTTCAAGTCCTTGCACAATATACACATTTTCAATGATAACATTTTCAGCTTGCAAACAGCCATATCCTTCAGTTAAACCTTTGTTGTTATCTCCAAAGGTAACCACTGGGCCAGCTTTCTCAACCACATTTGATAGCAGGGCTCTATCTCCGGTCATATATCTTGACGATCCGCTGTCAAGAATCCACACTACCGGTTCCACCTATTTAATGCCCTGTAATACAAATGGATTAGACCTTCTTCAGAACCCAAATTTGGTTGGGTCCGGCATACTTGTAGAATTGGCCTTTATCAGGCAAAACAACATTCTTAACATTTATGTTCTCAACTTTCTCAACGACTGGACATTTGACCTTGTAAACAACCTTGACAAATTTCTGTTTAGGCTTAGGCACAAATGTCTCCTTTCTAGCTTTAGGAGGACTAGCAGTCTTAGACCTATTATGCTTCCTATTATTCACATGCTGATGAGGAGTAGTCTTATCACTAGAAACATGCTTACCATTAAAATAAGCATACATCAAATTAAAAGCACAAGACATGCAATTAGGAACACCACATACTTTATGAGAGGAATTAACAACAGGCAAATTATGCATGGCAGGCATGGCATTTTTGTTATCCAACTCAGGTGTGTCTGAGTTAGTCTTAGTTGCTTTCACAACTTTGACTGGAACTTTCGACACACTTGGCTTGGAAACAACCTTCTCATTAGCACGATCTTCAACATGTATTTCTTCTTGAATAATAAAGGAGGTCTCATCAAATGGTTTAGCAATTGATTCTTTATAGAGGGGTTTATCAACACCCTTAAGCATATGTGGTACTTCCCTACCTTTAGCACAAACATGAGGAGGGGAGTTTATGCCTAATTCTCCAATAGCAACATTGTAATCATAACCTACTCCAGATGTTTGATTAATAGCTTGCTTATTGTTGAATTCTTTAGCCTTAGAGCAAGAATTAAAGTAAGCTTTAACCTTAGTCTCAAGACCGGTGATCTTGTCTTTGAGAATAGTTTCGAGTTGTCTATAACAGTCAACTCTATTCTCTAGAAAAGATACTTGTTCTTTTAATTTGTCTTGATTAATGTGCACAAGTCTTAATTCATTGACCTCTTTCTCAAGGTCTTTGATTTGTTGAGTTAATTCATTTCATTATCACGACGAGCACAATCTAAGGAGCCTCCTAGATGATAAACTAATTCAGCATCAGTAAATTTTACCTCTTTTCTTGACGATGAAGTGTTTCCATCAATAGCCATAAGAGCAAGATTCCCAATTTCTTCATCTTCACTGTCAGTATCATCCCAACTTCTTCCCTTTGCCAGGTAAGCCCTTTCAGATTTACTCTTCTGATTAGAATCATAAGAGTTCTTCCTTACTTGCTTTGGCTTCCTGCATTCTCTGGCAAAGTGTCCCAACTCATTGCAGTTAAAGCATCGAATGGTGCTCCGATCAACCATCCATGTTTTACATCCACCACTGCTAGTGTTAGAGGATGAAGATCCACCTTTCTAAAATTTGTTGTAGTTGGACTTGTACTTGAACTTGGGTTTCCTCTTAAATCTGACATTGGAGAATCTCTTGACAATCAGGGCCATTGACTCATCTTCCAATTGCTCCAGCTCCTCCAAGGAGTAAAAATCATCACCGGATTGATTTGTAGTAGGAGGATCAAATTCTGCTGCTATCACATTTTCTTCAGCCTTGGAAGACTGTACCATTCTCTCTGACTGTTGAGATTGTTGTTGTTGTTGTTGTTGTTGTTGTTGTTCAGCTACTAGAGCAGTACACGTGCTGACCACTCTACCTTTCCCGTAGACTTTCTTGTGCTGAATCTGCTCCAACTCAGGTTTTTAACACACCATAGAGCCTTTCCAAAAAAATCTCACTCAGATCTCTCGCTTCTCTTATGGTAGTGATTCTATGTTCAAGATGAGTTGGAAGTGTTAACAGGAACTTTTTGTTGACCACCATGATTGAGTAATATTTTCCATTTATGTTCAGGTTGTTGAACAATGCATTATACCTCTCAAACACTTCAGTAATTCCTTCTCCTGGATTGGATTTAAAATGTTCATACTCAGAGGTTAGGATCTCTAACTTGTTCTCCCTAACTTCCTCTGTGCCTTCATTAATCACCTCAATAGTTTCCCAGATGTGTTTGGAATTTTTACAGTTCATCACATGTCCGTTCATCAAGGAATCAAGGGAATCAACTAAAATTAATTGAAGGCTGGCATCCAAGGAGGCTTCTTCCATTTCAGCAGGAGTAAAATCTTCAGGCTCTTTTGCATAGGTTCTATCTTTGGTAATTACAACATCATTTTCTATAACCTCTAGTTCAATAACCATCGGAATTTTTGGACCCTTCTTTAACACATCCAGATATTTGGGATTTGCAACTTGTAAGAACAAGAGAATCTTATTCTTCCACATAATATAATTTTCTTTATCAAATAGTGGAATTTTAACGGTTCCAACTTTTTGTGAAGTCATTATGAATTTTTGAATAAATAAAAATTCAAGGAGTGGAAGAATCACAAAAGTCTAGGATCTTGATTTGTTCGTTAATCAGAAGGCTCTGATACCAATTATTAGGTCCCAATATGTTTGTAGAAGGGGGGTTGAATACAAACTATACTGTTTAATCAAATAAAATGTTGAATAAAAAGTGAAATAAAATTCAAGTTAAATAAAACTATTATTAAATTTGAAAGGTGTTACAACAACGGTATCGTTTACAAGGGATTAATCTCAAATAAATTATTCCAAATCTAGAATAAATTCGACATGAACTTTTTCTATTTTTGAAATAAAAAGATCAAATGCTAAAAGAAATTTGAAATTAAGTTCTAGGATTTTGATCCGCTAGATAGTTACACAAGAACAAGAGAAGGATTTCTAGTGGTTTAGATTTAACAATAAATACTAGAAATTAATGTCCTGAAATATTGCAGTTGAAGATAATAAGTTATCTGCTGCTTTTCTTTCTTTGTTCTTGAGTTGGTTGAATATTGAATGTGTTGTCTTGAATGATCTGCTTCTGTCTTCTTTAGTAATCAATCAATAGAATTGAATTGTACTGGCAAGACAATCCGTTGATCTAGCAAGACAATCGGTGAGACTATTGAATGAACTGGAGAGACTATCGGCAAGACAATTGAATGAGCTGGAGAGACTTCGGTATGACAATTTAATTGTACTGGAAAGACTTTCGATATGACAATTAAATTGTCATACCAGTTCAACTGTTTGTCTTGCTGAATTAATATTGAATATTAATTCACAGTCAATTCTGAAAATACATAATATTAATTCAGAATTAATTAACCAATTAATTCAATTAATCAATAAATTAATCTTTGCAGATATAATTTATTTTATTAATTAAATTATATGACGTAATTAATTAATAGAGAATTAATACTATTCTTGAACAGCAACCACTCTTCTGACAATCTTCTGAAAATCACTGAAAATTATGAATCAATTCCACCACTTCAATATTGACATTCGATGTACTGTCTGGTTCATGAATGACTAACTTCCGTGACGTTTCTTCATGTCTTGACTTTGATACCATGATTTTCTTCAGATTAAATCCCTGTAATTAATTGATACCCTGACGAGATCTATGTCACTTGATTAAATCCACAATCTTAATTTATATCACTAAGGCTTGATCAATTTCTTGAACTTCTTCCAGTGAAATAATTCCTCAAGTCTGTAGATGAATATTGTTTCTGAATCCTTTGACAAATGTTACTTTGAGAGATCTCTTTGACGGCGAATCTACTATTTACTTATTACATTCTTATTTGAGTTGATTTAAATCCTCGAATAAACAAATAGGCTATAACATATGCCTTTCAAGGATGGATTCTCAGAGGGTAGGGCGCGCCCCGTGTGTGCCTCCAAAAGGGGGAATGAAAAAAAATTACTGTAAATTTTGCGGAAAATATCTGCGGATAAATTTGCGGAAAATATTTGCAAAAAATATTAGTGAGATATTTTGCGGAATAAAAGTTGAAGCACTTGTCATGAAGATCGGAAGAAGATTTTACGACGAAGATTGTCAACTAAAGCATTTCTTTAGGGGAGAAAGAATTTACGCATATGGAAGGAAGTTTTTTAGCAAAAGAGGAAGTGAAGACGTTGCAGATGATAAAGGTCAAATTATTCACGGAAGGACGGAGGAAGTAGAAGAAGATTTTCTACTTTATTTTTAATAAACTAGAAAATCGGGGTGTAGTTGTTAATCATAAAATCGTCATGGGTATTTTATCAGATCTTTAAGGAAATGGCTCGGATCACCACCGAGGAAGAAGATGGACGAGCTCGGGAGAACGCGTCTCCAAGTCTAGGGCGCCCCCTATAGGGCTCTTTTTATATGGGAGTCGCTTACGACGACTACTGACGATGAGAAGTTATGACGATGATTGATGAAGTTTTCTATGAAGATTTACGACGACCATTATGACGGAAGATTACAATGACCATAGTGGGGGAAATGCGCGATGACCGCTACGATGGCGATACCACGACGGTCGCTATAGTAGAAGACGACAATGAAGAACAAGTATTGATGATGAGTTTATGAAGGATGATCTTTGTTAGGAATATGTTATAGTCTTGATGATAATTTACCAAAACACCTAAGTAGTTTTATTTAGTGTCTTTTGTAGCCATCAACAGATAACCACAGTTATCTATCCGTTGATTGAGTAGCTTATTTCAATAAGTTTGTAGCATATTCTGTACACTAGAATAGCTGGGGGATTTGGTAGTATTAGTTGGTTTCTAAGTCATGTTGACTACTAGAAAGATATACAAAATAGGTGAATTAATTGTAAATATAAAATGCCTTATAATTTTATATAAGTGAAAGAGTATCAACTGCTATGGAAATAACTTCAACTGCTATTCTACAAGTTTCAACGAATGACTCTACAAGTTTCAACGGATAACTCATATGCCCTCAACGGATAAGCCAGTCAAGCCCTCAACGAATATTATCTACAAAGCTGTCAACGGATGACACCAATTCAATGTCAACGGATAACATTAAGAAAGCTTCGATGAATAATCAACCAGATAGCAGTTGATAGGGACTTGAAAAAAGTTGACAGAGTCATATGGGTTGATAGTGTACAAAAGAAATGTGGCAGCCTGATTACAGGTGATAGAAGAAAATAAAGCATTTCCATTTCCATGCGAGACAAGCTCGTTCAAAGATGTTGTATCTACCTTGGATTGCATTGGACATAGAAATGAAGAAACATGTGAATTGGAATTAGCCGATAGGAATATTATTTGTCTTATTGCATATGTAACTTGGTGATATATAAATCAAGTGTAGAAAATATTTTAGAACTAAGATTAATAATAAAGAAAATAGAAAGTCTTTGTAAGTTGTATCTTTTAGCACTCTCAGGTTCTAAATTATAATACTTGTAAGCAGTTTTGGGCAACTTTGCATCACAGAGTATTCTTCAATTAATATACATCTCTGGTGGAAATACAAATACACCAGAAAGTTTTTAAACTTGTTTTATTTACTTTATGTGATTGAATACTTTATACTTATAATCCGCACTCTTGCATATTCAAAGACAACTATATATCAAATGAAGATTTTTTCCAGAAATGTAAAAAGTAACCAGAATTTCATTCAACCCCCCTTCTGTAATTATGTTGTTATATTGATAGGGAATAACAATTGGTATCAGAGCTAACTTCTTAATACACAAAGAGTTTAAAGATTATAATAATCAAACAACATGAGCAGGAAGATGTTAGAGTGAAGATTCCAATTCTAAATAAAGACGACTATCATCACTGGAAAGTGAAGATGCACCTTCATCTACTCTCTCAAGATGAAAGCTATGTCAATTGCATAGAGAATGGACCTCATGTACCTCGCAGGGCTACAACAGAAGATGGTGAAGCCACTAGAAATGAGCAAACAGTTCCAAAACCCAAATCAGAATGGATAGATGAAGATATTGAAACAGTTCACAAAGATAAAAGGGCCATGAATATTTTGTTCAATGGTCTTCATTCAGACATTTTTGACAATGTCATAAACTGTAAAACTGCTAAGCAAATTTGAGATCAAATTCAAGTGATATGTGAGGGTACTGAGCAAGTTAGAGAAAACAAGATGCAGCTTCTAATACAATAATATGAGCACTTCTACTTTGAAGATGGTGAGTCACTGAATGATACTTTTTGTAGATTTTAGAAATTGTTAAATGGACTGAAGTTGTATGGAAGGGTCTACCAAACCAAGGATTCCAACCTGAAATTTTTAAGGCCTTTATCAAAGGAATAGAAACCAATGACAGTCTCTCTAAGAAATTTACAAGAGTATAAAGACTTCACTCTTGAGAGACTGTATGGTATCTTAAAGACCTATGAGCTTGAGCTGGAACAGGATGAGCTGATAGAGAAGGAAAGGAAGGAAGGTGGATCCATGGCACTGATAGCTGGGCAAGAGAGAGCAGTGGAGTTGAAGGCTGAAGTTGTTAAATCTGCACCAAATCTCAATGTTTATGAAGGCATGCTTGAGATGAGCAAAGGAAAAAGGTTGATGACTGAAGATGAAGACTGTCCAAGTCAAGATGATATGGATGAGGTTGTTGAAAATCTAGCTTTTCTATCTAGAAAATTTGCAAAAGCTCAAATTTAAGAAAAACTTTGGAGCTGCAAGGCCTAACAGAAACATGGTTGACAAAACCAAATTCAAATGTTTCAAGTGTGGCTTAAGTGGCCATTTTGCAAATGGGTGCAGAAAGCCAAATTCTGAAAAGAAAATTCTGAAAAGAAGAGATTTGAGACCGTTGACTACAAAAAGAAGTATTTTGAGTTGCTCAAACAAAATGGAAAGACTTTCATTACTCAAGAAAATGACCGGGCAGCTGATGAAGATGATACAGATGAAGACATGAACTATGTCAACCTAGCTCTCATGGCCAAGTCAGATGAAACAGAGGTTAGCTCATCCAAAAATCAGGTAATCACCACTAATCTTGCGCATCTTTCTAAAGATTAATGCAATGATGCTATTAATGATTTGTCTACTGAATTGTATCACTTTCGTGTCACACTTAAATCACTCAAAAAAGAGAATAGTAGAATTAAAGAGAATAATGTGTTTTTAAGTGATAAAAGTGCTGCATTAAAAACTCAATTCACTGAGTTTGAGAAATTGAAAATCCAGTATAAGATTGCTAAAGATGAGTTAACTGAGTCTTTGAATAAAGAGAAAATTCTGAGAGTGCAGCTTAAACGCGAGCAAGAAGTCATTAAAGCCTAGAATCTTCTAGGGATGTTAGTTCACAGATTGCCAAAGTTCAAGGTATTGAGTCATTTTGTGAAACATCCTGGAAGAAAGACAAGAAGAAACTGGACCAAGAGTTAATTGATGGTCTATCAACGGATGATAAAGTTTATCCGTTGAAAGACAAAGCTCATCCGTTGATGGATGAACCTCATCCGCTGAAAGAGACAAAGACCATCAGCAAAGGAAAGCTAGCAAAGTTTAATGAGAAATATGGTTCAGTTACCAAGAATTTTATTTCAGAAGAATCAAGTAAAACTAAGGATGCGGGGAGAGTGAATGTAGGGCATTTGTCAGTGAAGCAGTTGAATGGTATGTTGGAAAAGATTGAAGTCAAAGCAGAATCAAAAAGGAAAATAAACAGGAATGGAAAAGTAGGGATAAACAAATATAACAACTACATACCTGATAAGTATGCACCTAGAAAAAAATGTGGGAAATGTGATAGTGTTAATCATTTATCTACTAACTGCAAGTCTATCATGAATGCACCCATGTCCGCATCTCACTCTTTGCCTAACATGCCTATATCACATATGCATGCCATGCATGTTCTTTGGTGCAGGAACCAACTTCCAAACTTTGTTTCTTTCAAATTGATTTAGCTCTTCTTGCATAGCAGATATCCAGTCAGGATCAAGTAAAGCTTCATCAGTTTTCTTAGGCTCAATTTGTGAAAGAAAGCATGCATGTAGACATTCATTAGAAGTTGCACTTCTAGTCCTCACACCAGCATTTGGATCACCAATAATTGCATCACTTGTGTGACTCCTATCCCATTTTCTGGTGTGATTATGTTGACTTGAATTTTCTGCATTTTCTTCATTATTGGCATGACTTGCAGAAATATCTTCTCGATCTCCCCCTGAGTTGGCGCTATCAAATTTAGGTGTTTGAGATGAGTTTTCATTCTCATGATTCACGTGCTCAGTTGACTCTTCATTCATTATGTTTCTTGTATTGTTCTCAGCTTCATCTTCAACATCACTATCAATGTTGAGATTTTTAAACTTAAGGGCTTCAGCTTCATTCTCATTAGGGCATTCCAAGCCTTGACACTTGTCATCATCAAAAGTCACATATGTGCTTTCTATAATTTCCTTTTGTTCAAGCACATAAACTCTATAGGAAGTTCTTTCCAATGAATATCCCATAAAAATTGATTCAAAAATTTTAGAGTCAAATTTTCCCACATATTCAGAGTTGTCTTTTAGAACAAAACACTTGCTTCCAAACACATGCAGATGCTTCAAAGTAGGCTTCCTTTTTGATAAGATTGAGTAGGGTGACTTGCCAAGATTTTTGTTGATGAGATATTTGTTTTGAGTGTAGCATGTAATGTTGACAGTTTCTTCCTAAAAACTTGTTGGCAGATTGACATCTTGCAGCATTGTTCTAGAAGCCTCAACTAGAGTTCTATTCTTTCTTCCAACTACCCCATTTTGATGAGGTTTTCTTGCAGCTGAGAACTTTTGAACAATACCCTTAACTTTGCATAATTTATTCAAAATTGCATTTCTGAATTTTGTGCCATTGTCACTCCCCAATCTTTTCACACAATTCTGATCTTCAGCCTGCTTCTAAATTTTCTTGATGTGTTCAATAATAATGTGTGGAGTTTCATCCTTTGAATGCATAAACTCTACCCATGTGTATCTTGAGTAGTCATCCACCATCACAAATGCATATTTCTTTCTAGAAATAGATACAACATTAACTGGTTCAAACATCCATGTGAATAAGATACAAAGGTGCACTTATGGAATTCATAGTTTTGCTTTTATGACTTGACCTTTTCATTTTGCCTTTTTAACAAGCCTCACAAACTTCATCTTGAGCAAATTCCAGATTTGGCATGTCTCTCACTAATTCCTTTTTAACCAAGGTATTAATTGCTTTGTAGTTCAGGTGAGAGTTTCTTGTGCCACAACTTGCTTTGCTCAACAGACGTCTTGTTGTATAAGCAACATATTCCATCCTTATTTGCTGAGCATAAATCTGAAACAAACAAGCTTCCTTTCTTGCTCATTTCAAAGCAACTTCACCTGTCTTTTTACTGATAATTGAGCAATCTCCTTTGTCAAATGAAACCTTGAATCCTTTGTCTGTGAATTGACTGACACTTAGGAGATTCACTTCAAGACCAGCTACCAGTGCTACATCATCTATGACAACATTTCCAGTAATCAACTTATCATATCCCATTGTGAATCCTTTGATGTTGTCTCCAAAAGTCACCAATGGGCTAGCCATCTTCTCAAATTATGATAGCATGGCTTTATCACCTATCATATTCCTGGAGCATCCACTGTCTATGATCCATATGACATTTTTCAATTTGCCCTTCACACAATGAGGATTAAGTTTGTTTAGCTACCAAACAGTGTTGGGTACTTTCTTCAATTTAACAGAAGTTGCAGAAGTAGAGTTTGATGATTCAGAAATAATAGCGTTTAAAGTTTGATTTGCATTTTCCTTCTTAGCTGTAGACTCACATTTAGCATCTTTGAGATTTATTCTCAGTCTATGACAACTTGTCATTACTTTCATATTACAAAAAATGCAATTAAATTAGTCACAAAAGGAATAGGGATCTTCAGCCTTTGCTTCATTATACTTGCATGCTCCCTCTTTTGGCTCACTAACATCCTTTTTACAAAGTTGAGTTAGATGATTGGTTGAGCCACACTTCTGACACTATTTCCTGGGAGCATCTGCAACAAATGCAAAGCTATTGCTCTTGTTCACTCCAATTTTTTCGTTCCTGTTCTTTTTCTTCTTTCCTGTATTCTCAATTTTGATTTCTTTGATTGGCTTCTTAGAGACTTGATTAACCATGGGCTTCTTGTCAACTTTAACAGTAGGATTGGTTTCTTCAATTTTCTTTTCATTGTCTTCATAAGCAAGTTCTTGCATGATGGCCAACTCCACTTCACTGAAATTGACTTCACATACCTTGAACAAAGGTGCATCAACTTTTCTCAGCATAACATGGATATCTTGATTTGCAATTGCTTTTCCTTTGTCACCTTCATTTTTCCTATTGATGTTCAAGGCATCATAGTCCAAACCAATAGCTATGTTAGCAGATGGTTTATTCTTCTCATGATATTATCCAACCAACTGAGATGCATTCCTAAATGACTTCAGTTTCACCTCATTCTTCTCTAACTTTTCCCTTAACACAACTTCCATTTCACTTGCACACTTAAGCTTATTTTTCGAGTATTCATTTTCTTGCTTGACTGTTTCAAGCTCAATAAGCTGCCGTTCCAATTCTTATTTCTCAATATCAAGCTTCTCATTTGTCTTTGACAGTCTATTAACTTCTTGAGTAGCTTCTGCCATGCTTTTGTGGATATGAAACATATTTACACTCATCTTTTCAACAGTTTCTTTACATTGGATTGCATTTAAATCAATAATAGTTAGAGTTGGTACCTCTGATTTTGATGAGGATGATTCTCCTTGCTCAAGAGCCATAACTGCATAGTTTCCAAACTCTTCATTTTCATTTTATTCATCAGTGCCATCCCAACTCTTGCCTTCAGCTATGTAAGCATTTCCCTGTTATTTCTTTAATAGAGCTTCATACTTTGCTTTCAATTCCAGATATGCTTTATCCTTCTTCACTTTATTTGGCTTCCTGCACTCAGTAGCAAAGTGACCCAACTCATCACAGTTGAAGCACCTTATCTTTGATTTGTCAACATATCCAGTCTTGTAGCCACCTTTGCTAGCTGAGTTATACTGAGTCTTTGGTTTCCAATTGTTGCTATTTGAGGACTATCCATTTCTTTTGAAAAACCTTGACTTTTTGACCCTTATGTTAGGAAATTTTATAGCCAGGTAAGCCATAGATTGATCCATCTCATCTAGATCATCAAGGTTGTAGTATTCGTCTTCCTCTAGCTCCAAAACAACTTGTTTCTGAGGTCCCTTGTTCTTTTGCTCCACAGCATGAATGACTGGGGTTTGAGCATCTTGTTCATCTTCACTTTCTTCACTATCATTGACAAGTAGGGCACTGGAACCATCAACAACATGTCCTTGGCTTGCCTTGAATGACTTTTTTTGTAGCATTTCAAGCTCATAAGTTTTCAAGATCCCATATAAAATTTCTAGTATTATTATGCTCAAGTCTCTTCCATATCTAATTGCTGATATTTTTTATTCAAGGTGGTCCAGAAGAGCTAGCAAGAACTTTAGGTTAACCTCCTCGGCTTCATAATATTTATCATGAAGTTGCGAGTCATTTATCAATTTGTTGAACCTTTCAAAAACTTCAGTAATTCTTTTTCTTTAGGCTTACTGAGACACCAGTATTCTCCTTTGATTTGATCTTACTTCCTTTGTACCCTCACACAAAATCTCAATCTTCTCCTAGATCTGTTTGATTGTGTCATAGTTGACAATATTATTGTACATGACATTGTCAAGTGACTCTATCAGAATTAGTTGCAGGCCGCTATCCAGAGATACTTTTTCTTTTTCGGGTTTAGTGTATTTTGAGGGTTCTTTAGGGGCATAATGAGCTTTAATGACCATATCTCCATCAGTAGATTAATCAACCCTTTCCATGGGAATAAAAGGGCCTTTCTTGAGAATCTGGATATACATTGGGTTGGCCATCCTTATGAACATCATCATCTTCTTTTTCCGAAATGTATACTTGATTTTATCAAAGGCTGGTATCTTGATACTGCTTATCTTTTGTGCACTCATACTTCCAAGATCTTGATCTGTTTACTTTCAGATTTTGCTATGATATCACTTGTTAGATATTTAGTACAACACGGGGGGGGGGTAAATGTGTATTTTGGATTTTTAGCATTTTTAAATAGTTTGGATATTAGGTGAACAAAGCAGTTTATAATTTACAGAGATATTGTGTTTAACAGAAATAAAACACCAAGTATAATGTTTCAAAACTCATTTAATTTAATTAAGTTTCTCTTGCTGCAAATTCCGTGTTCTTAAAATATAAGAACTCGACTTCTTCCTTGAGAGAATATAAGAAAATATGAATCTGTTTGTTACTACTAAACTAAGGACCAGTGCATGCTTTATACACTAGTAGCACGTGTTTAAAAGACTTGCACTTAAATGTACTAAACTACCTTCTAAAGCAACCTTTTTTCTATTTCCATTTCTAAATTAACAAATATGTGCAAATTCTTGCAGGTCTGTGACCATCCTTTGTCCAGTTAATCTTAGCCCTTGATCTTGTATTCTTCCAGCTACTTTATAGACTTTTCAATCTAGTTGATATATCATTTGTTGACTGATAATCTTGAATATTTAACTTGTCTACATTCTGTATTTGAGAGGCATGTCGAGATCTCCAGTTTGTTCTATAGAGAAGTGACTTCTCGATAAGTATAATGACTTATCGAGATCTCTGAGTTTTCTATAGGTATCTTGACTTGTCGAGGTCTCTAGATTCTTGCTTATGAAATGACTTTTCGATATGTCTGAGATCTCTACATGTAGAAATAACCTGTAGATATCTCTGAGATCTCTATATCCATTTTGACTTATTGATATCTTTGAGATCTCTATATGAGAAATTAACTTGTCGATATCTTCAATTCTTTGCATCTTCATTTAACTTATCGATATCTCTGAGTTCTCTACATGCAGAAATGACTTGTCGATATTTCCAATTCTCTGCATCTTTATTTGACTTGTTGATATCTCTGAGACTTATCTAGAAGCCATTTTGGACTTCTCGATAAGCTATTCTGGACTTCTCGAATAACTTCTCGATATAACTTGATCTGTGACTTGTCGATATCTTGACTTAGAATATTTTTCACAACACAGTTTTCTTCAACTCCAAGCTTCTAAATTTTTCTCTAAGGCATGAATATGACTTGATCTTATTTCAGAGTTTATTCCTTAGCTTGAATCTGTTCACAGAAAAATACTTCAATATAATCTTCTAACCTTTTTACATATTCAAGAAATACAATACAAAATTGATTATCAAACAACTAAATCTTAGGGTTGTCAATATGACTTAGTCTTGTTATTATACAAGCATATCTTGCACAACACCCCATCTTCAAATCAAAGATCCACAAGCTCACCGGAAGTGTCATCTAGTTAACACTCAGTCACACATCAAGATACTAGTGAGGCCACTTCATATAGAGCAAATCTACCACCTCAAAGAAAATGGACTAAGGATCGTCCATTTGAACTACATTGGTTGATGCAATATCTAGAGTGCAAATAAGGAGAGCAACTCAAGATGAATGTCTATACAATAGCTTTCTATCACAGGAAGAATTAAATAAGGTGGAAGAGGCTCTAATGGATCCAGATTGGGTTTTGGCCATGCAAGAAGAGCTAAACCAATTTGAGAGGAACAAAGTTTGGAAGCTGGTACCCAAACCTAAAAACAAGCATCTTATTGACACTAAATGGGTATTCAGAAATAAGATGGATGAAAATGACATAGTTATAAGGAACAAAGCTAGATTGGTTGCTAAAGATAACTCATAGCAAGAGGGAATAGATTTTGATGAGACATTTGCTCCAGTTGCAAGACTTGAATCTATCAAAATCTTCCTAGCCTATGCATCCCATTCTAATATCAAAGTCTATCAAATGGATGTAAAAAGTGTGGTTCTGAATGGAGAATTGGAGGAGGAAGTCTATGTCAGTCAACCTCCAGGTTTTGAAGATCCCAACTTTCCAGATTATGTTAAACACTTTATGGATTGAAGCAAGCACCTAGAGCCTGGTACGAAACATTGTCAAAGTTCCTTTTAGATAATTACTTCACTAGAGGTATTGTTGACAAAACTCTTTTCTTTTAGTAATGTTAATGGCTATGGTATACTTGTTCAAATTTATGTAAATGATATAATATTTGGCTCTACAGATGATAAACTTTGCAAAAAGTTTGCCAAATTGATGCAAAGTAAATATGAAATGAGTATGATGTGAAAATAAAAGAAGTCCCAAGAATAAGGAAGGTAAGGTGAATGTGTCTTAAGCTAGCCACACTGCAGTCTCCCAATAGACTACAGCTGTTGAAAAAGAAATTAGTACATCCCTAGTTGCTTCCTCCCAAAAGGATGTGACTATTGAAAAGAGCTCTCATCCAAGAGCACATAACAAGAGGGGTAGGGACACTAAAGACCTAGCCTAAACTTACATTAGAAAGAATAAATCTAGACCAATGGGGGAGTCACAGGGTGCACACACTATGCAATCTTAAGTCAAAGACTTGGTATCAACATCATCTCAAATTCAGTTTGATGTGGCTCCAGTGAATGTGGAGTCACAACCCCACTCATTAATAATCAATACACATCAAACACAAAGCTCTTCAACCATCTCTCTAGATGTAGATATAATTTGTACATGAATTCCTGATTTTCCATCTCTCAAACTCATGAAGGAGCCAACTACTCAAACAAGTAATCATTATCTAATTGATGATTTATTGGATCACTTGCCATTTCTTTCTTCAACCATTGAAGAGTCTGTGCAATAAAATCTAAAATCAATCTCCATAGACTTAACAATAGTTTCAACTTCTATTCCTCTTATTTCTTCTTTATCAACGGATATCCATCATCCATTGATAAGTGATTGTCCTTCAACGAATATGCTTCACAACAGTTATCCGTGTATAGTCACAACTACACCTTCAACGGATATTTCACATCCGTTGACAGTCACCACACAACTTGATATTTCAAAATTTATTACAGGTGTAGATGACTTAGTAGTTGTTTAGTCACTTTTAGGATTGAGGGAAGGGAGCGACATGAGTGAAAGGTTGGGTTGCTCTCAGGAAAAAGGAGAGGTTGAGAGTTCATCTATGCACACTGTTTCTTCAAGTGTGGCAAAAATGAGTGAGTGGAGTCCCACCTTAATAGGTGTGAGTGGTGTGAGCTAGGGGGAGCCCCTGATGCAACAAAAGAGAGAAATTGAGAGAAAAGCAGGTACATGAGATATAAGGGTGGCAGCCATTTCTAGTGAGGCAATGAATGTCAGTGATACAGAAAGGAAAAGACTATATCAGCAAGAATACAGAGTTCTTATAGATTTTATTTTCCTAGATGTTGAGATATTTACTCATCCTGTTACAGCCTATCAAACTTTGGTTGTTCAGGGCAATGAAGAGGCAGAGAGGACTATGAATCTAGTTCATACAACTGCATCTATGCAAAGAGCCAAAGATGCACTTTCAACCTTGCCTCATACAGCTGATGTTGACTCAGATTTTGGAGCTGATCATGATGATGAGTTTGGTGAAGATTTTGATGAGGAAGCTGGCATGCACATGGGGGGAAGCAAAACCTAGTTCTACAAATGAGACTCCTGACTGGATGTTTAGCAAAGAATGCAACTCTCATCACTTTAACTCAACACTCTTCAAATTAATCCATCAAACTCAAGCAACTCTAGTAGCCTCCACCAATACTGGTACAAGGGCACTTCTTCAAACCCATCTAGAGTCCCTCCAACTTCACAGAATTCAAAATCTAAAACATGATCTAGAATTGGATGGTCTTTAATTGTCAATAGATGAGGTGGAGAATGATGTATATACAAGGCTTGATGAGAAACTTCCTAAAACTACAATGAGAACAATTCAGCTAAAGTTAAGGAAGGAAACAGACATAGCAAGAAAAGTTGAGGCTTTGAGTACAAGGATGTCAAATATTGAGAACTCAGTCGCCAAGATACTTCAAAATCAAGACACTCAGGCTCAATTGCTCCAATAGCTGGTGGTTGCACAAACTTCAACTCATGTTCTTCAACTTGATGATAACAAAAAGGGGGAGAAGGATGTGCATGTTCAAGTCTCTAAAGTAATAGTTCCATGTATTACCATGCCAAAGCCATCAGCCAAGGGGAAATTGGACAGCTTAGATCTCATCAATCTAGCTACAACTGAATTGAAGATCAAGGAATAAAGGAAGAAAATTGATGAAAGAAAAAATCAAGTTTTTAGCTCAACTAAAAATCAGTCAAAATCTGTGAAGCACTTCACACAGTTAGGGCCACTAACTCTAGGAGAAATGAAGTTGGGGAGAGGTGCAAAGGGAGAAACCTCAATAATCAATGAATTCAAGCACATTGTGGTGCTCAAGCCCAAACCATCAAATTTCAAGTTCTCAAACAAACACCCAATGTTGCTTGATTATCTACCACCCAGGCCTGATGAGCAGAAACTTCTTGGTAAGACAATTGAAAGCTACAAGACAACTAAGGATGTAGCCTTGAGAAGCAGAATTACAAGAATCTATAGACATGGACAAATGATCTGTTTGATGAGTGGGCATCCTCGGTTTGTTAAAGCTAAGAAAGAAGAAGACATGAGGAAAAAGCCATTGCCAAAGAAAAGGAAAATTCAAAAGAAGAATGAGAAGCCTGCCTCTACTACAACTAAATAGAATATGACTGATAAAACTAAGAAGAAAGAAGAAAAGCCTGAGTGGGCTAAATGTAATAGGGTAAAGGTCAAAGAAAAAAGGCCAAGAAGTGCTACAGAAAAGGAAAGTGAACCATCTCAATCTATGCCAACAAGTCAACCAATTCTAACCACTATGGAAGCAACTGAAATTAAGGTCAACCCTAAGGTTAAATTTCATGGTGAACCCATTGTGCCAAAGGATGAGCCTATAGATTATGATAGTCTACCAATTCCTGATCTAAACATCCCATTGCCCACAAAGAAGAGTAACCCAAGGAAGAAAAGCAGAGGAACCAAGCCAACCCTGCCTCAAACCAAAGCCATCTCAAAACCCAACCCTACTATCAACAAAGATGATCAAGTCTAAATATGTGACATTAAATAATTCTCAAACATTAAACTATTCTTGGAAGAACTGGATGAAGTAAGAGGGATTGATGTTAACTACATGCTTCCAGAAAGATAAGTGTTTAGATACAAATGGGGTAATGAGATCACATGGCCCTTCTACAGGATTCTCAATAAAAGCTACAATGTCTTGGTCAAAGTATTTTCTGCAATGAAGAGGGACTATGGATTCACAAAAATTGCCAAGTCATAAATACTCAAAAAGATCAGTTCAATCAGACAAAGCTGGAGAGATCCTAGTGCACTACCAAGAGTTTTAATTATTCCAAACACTGGGAATAGAGTGCAAATGAAGCCCTACCGAACTATGGAGTTCAAGGATGAAAAATATGTCAGAAGATTCTTTAGACTTGAATACCAGCTCAAAATATCAAGTAATGAAACTTTTAAATAAATGCAAGAGATGCTGGATATCAATAAAGAAGATGAAGTTGAATTCTACAGACAACTCCAACTTCCGATAGAGGACAATAATGAGAAACTCGGGAAGAAGACAAGGGAATCAGGGAAAAAGAAATGATATACTCAGTCTAGAGGATCACTTTGAAAATGGCATGTAAACTCTTTCAGCTTTCTTTGTAAATTTAATTTTTAATGCAGCACTTCACATTTTTATCTACTTTTTAATGTATCAGTTTATAGGGTATTTTGTTATCATCAAGTCAACCTGAATTTATTACTATAAATCTATTAGACATAAATTGGGGGAGATTGTTAGGAATATGTTATAGTCTTGATGATAATTCACCAAAACACCTAAGTAAATTTATTAGTGTCTTTTGTAGCCATCACCGAATAACCACAGTTATCTATCCGTTGATGGATTAGCTTATTTCAATAAGTTTGTAGCATATTCAGTACACTAAAATAGCTGGGGGATTTGGTAGTATTAGTTGGTTTCTAAGTCATGTTGACTACTAGTAAGATATACTAAATAGGTGGGTTAATTGTAAATATAAAATGCCTTGTAATTTTGTATAAGTGAAAGAATATCAACTGTTGTGAAAACAACTTCAACTAATATTCTACATGCTTCAACGAATGACTCTACAAGCTTCAACAGATAACTCATATGCCCTCAACGGATAAGTCAGTCAAGCCATCAATGGATAACAGATAAAGCTATCAACGGATATTATCTACAAAGATGTCAAAAGATGACACTAATACAGTTTTAACGGATAACATTCAGAAAAGCTTCAATGGATAATCAACCAGATAGCAGTTAATAAGGACTTGACAAAAGCTGACAGAGTCACATGGATTGATAGTGTACAAAAGGAATGTGGCAGCCTGATTGCAGGTGATAGAAGAAAATGTAGCATTTCCATTTCCATGCAAGACAAGCTCGTTCAAAGATGCTATATCGAACTTGGATTGCATTGGACAGAGAAATGAAGAAACATGTGAATTGGATGTGGCTGATAGGAATATTATTTGTTTTATTGCACATGTAACTTGGTAATATATAAATCAAGTGTAGCAAGTATTTTAGAACTAAGATTAATAAGAAAAAAATAGAGAGTCTTTGTAAGCTGTATCTTTTAGCACTCTCAGGTTCTAAGTTATAATACTTGTAAGCAGTTGTGTGCAACTTTGCATCACAGAGTATTCTTCAATTAACATACATCTCTGGTGGAAATAAAAATCCACTAGAAAGTTTTTAAAGTTATGTTTATTTACTTTGTGTGATTGAATACTTTATACTTATAATCCGCAATCTTGCATATTCAAACATAGTTAAATATCAAAGGAAGAAATTTTCTGAAAAGTAACCAGAATTCCATTCATCCCCTTCTATAATTTCATTGTTATATTGTTAGGGAATAACAATCTTAGGTTAAGGGAGAAAGAGTGAAGCGATAAAGAAATTATGAACGACCGGGGCTCTGGGGAAATGTCCCCGGACCTTCATAGGGGGCGCCCGTGCTATATGGCCACAGAGGGTGGCCGCTCCACAATACAAGTAAGATGACAAGAAAGAATTAGCGATGAGGCTGCTCCCACAACTAAATTGGGAAGTAAACAAAGCATGAGAATTATACAAGAAAGGAAGAGGAGCCCCATAGGACCTCTCCATGCTTAGGGCACGCCCTAGGCATGAGGGAGGACTCCGGAGGACTCCGGCCCTTCACAGGGCATGCCCCGAGAAGGAAAAGCGCCCTCAGGGAGCCATTCATCCCGAAAAACATGTCGAAAGCGTCGTTCTGTAGTGTTACGGGTCATCATCGTAAGGGAACGGTCGTAAATATCTAATGTGTGCTTTAGGAGCCATATCTCCGTACTCGGGGGGTTGTCCTCGACGGAAGACTCTGGGGTTATCTCGTACTTTGCTCTTCTACGCTTGTGATCACTTATCATGTAGGGGAAATGATGCACTTTGGCATTTTCCGTAAGTCATGGTTATATCTGCGATTACGATCGACCGAACTCGCGGTAGCGGATGGGGATATCCTCCGGCCGGGGAATTTCCTTGCCCGTGAAGTCCTGAAGTCAAAACTGAGATCTGGGCCTTTGTGACTAGACCGCATCGTCGGGCACTCCTAAAGAAAATTAATGTTTGAGTTATAATAGGAAGTTGGTTCAACAACTCCTATTGGGACACAGAATGAGAAGCCAAGTCCATCTAGGTTTCTTGTTCCCCAAAAACTATGTCTGGCTTGATCCTCTATAAAAGGAGGTACGTAGGCACATTGTGGGGGAACATGTTTGAGAGCTTTGATAAGGAAAATATTAATCCTAGCAATCTCAGCCATTTTTTAAGCACAAATCAACGCACTCTGTTGATTTTCCTGATCACCGACCACCGGTGCAGATATTGATTCCGGCCACGAATCTCAAATCTTTATTAACCAAATTCCTCCGTTAACAAAAAGGTTTCACTGATAATACTGGTATGACTAGAATGTTATGTATAGACTTTATTCACGTTGATTCAAGATCATTTATTTTTTTCGATGATTGTATTAAAGGAGGCAGAGTAAGGCTTTTGATTACTAGTACTCAGGCGGGTGATTTTACAAGACTATATAGGCAAAATAGTGAATTAACGAAACCTTTATGGTACCAATCACAGTTCTTAGAGGAAGTCTTGATACCTTTGTGTGCACCCATTCAAGAATAATAGTGCTAATTAGCATGTTCTTAAATTGTTGTTGTGAGTTGGTTATAGTTGCATTCGTTACAAACTAATTATAGTGAAATATGATTACATGAAAACATAAACAAAAAATTGTTTAAAAAAAATATTAAATTATAGTGAAAAGTTATACACATAGAAAACCATAAATTCTTGAATGAACAACATAAATTTCTTATACACTTATAAAATAATCTACATGGACGCATTAAATTGACTAATTAATTATTTTAATTCAATCACTTATTTAAATCAAATTCTTATGAATATTATAAAATATATTTTATACATATTTTAATATACTTGGAAGATATAACTGTAAATTACATCTTTTAAATTTTTTATAAGCTTTTTTAATATTTTATAAATAACAAAAATATCTAAAAAGTACTATTTTCAAATATCTATTCCACTTTTTTTTTTTTACAAAAGTCCCTAAACACCTCAACATAATAAAATGTATAAGAAAATCAAATATTCATATAAAGCGATAGAACGTGGAATGTACAATGACTTAAATAACCAAAATATAAAATACTGATATTGATAACCAAAATACTGATAGGCAAAATGTGCCGCCTCAAATATCTGCCGATCGCCCAGGAAGATCATGCGTATAGTAAATACATAGAATGAGCATGCGTATAATGTGTCTCTTTTCACTCCACTCACTTGTATTGCACTATCTCAATTTGGCTTATATGTGAAACCCACCCTATTGACATTTCAAGAATGTCTTAGATAGAGATGCACAAGGGGCCTGATGGGCCGGACTTTAATTTGGGCCTAAAAAGCCCGGGATTTTTTCAAAATAATCCGGGCCAGGCTTTTCTGAAAACCGGGTCGGGCCAGATCTTTCACTAAAATATGCGGCCTGTTTTAGGCCCGTGGGTCAGGCCAGGCCGGGTTTTATCCTGACCTGTTTTTAAAAAAAAATCTGTTGTCCATTACAATTTTAAAATTGAAACTTTATTTTTTTATCGTAGGAACTTTAAAAATAATCTTATAAAATAATGTGTTGAGCTACAATTTAAAACCATAATTACGAAAACTATAAAAAAAATTACAAGATTTGAATTACTATTTACAACTAAAAAATTAAGATACAAACTACAAGTGAAGATCAGTGGTGAAAAAAGGTTCTCATAATAATTCTTGTATATTTTTCTCATCCATAGACCAGACCAGATGCTTCAGCCGCAGAAGAACAAAAACATAATCATTAGCTTTAAATCAAAAATGTTGTGACAACAAACTCCTTCCAGGGACACTAAATGAACCATAGCCTGTAAACTTATTAACCACGGAAGCATCATATTTGTTTCACTAAAATATCATATGCTTGAGACAAAGTCAGTTTGAAACTAGACTTTAAATTTTTTATTAAAAAAAATTATATTCTTGCATTGAATTTCATGGAATAAACCATTACATAACTCCTACAAGCCAACAATAGATATCAGCATCTAGAGTACTCAAAATTTCCACATTCATTTTGAATGCACCAAACAAAAACTAAAATGACAAACAATCAAATATAAAGAAAATACTAGTAATTAATAAAAACCAAAAATGCAATCAACCATGCCTTGCTTGAAAATCCTTCTTTATGTATATGTAAAATTTAGAGTCAAAGTATAGTTTTCTGAAAATAAAACTTAAAAAAAATGGCAAAGTCTGAGCATATTCTGGTAACATCGTTTATTCTTCGCAATCAAGATTTGGTAGAGGAGGAACTGATTAAAGAGATCAAGATGATCAGACGAGGCTCTTTCAAGAGCACTTCATCTTAGACATATCAGAAGTTTACCAAAAAAGAGAGGAGACAACCCTAAGTTTAACAATAATATAAGTGGTGCAAATTAGTTGGGGAGTTGGCAACAAAACTGATGAAGTGGTGTCTGAGCTTTTACGACAGTGCACAAATGAAGGACAATCAATTGGGATATAAGTGAGAAACCAAAATTATTTCAAAAATGTATACCTGCCCTGTTAGATATAAGTGAGAAACCAAAATAATTTCTCAACCGTAAAGTGTATTGATTGGCCTCATAGTATATTGATAGACTCATAGTTGTCAACAATAATGCTTAGATGGGTTATATCATTATATACTACAAAAAAACAATTTTCGTAATAAAATTCTAGCACAACTGAACTACTATAACTAAATAAAAGGTATAATTTAATTAAAAAAATTAGTACTATTAATGAGTCTAACAGATTGAGTTAGGAAATGAATAACACACAGGGGGTGAATGTGTTATATTGTTTTTAGGCTTTTCTTGAATATTTTTGGCTTGGTTGAACAAAGTAAATTTAATCTTGTAGAAATGTGTTACTACAGGAATTTAAACATGCAAGAATAAGGAACACAAATCTTTTCAAAACTCACTTAATTTTGTATTAAAATTAAGAATATTTTGCTACAAAATTTCTAGGCTCTTTGATGTTAAAGAGCTTAGCTTCTCCTTGAGAGTGTTACAAGAAATTTTTATCTAAATTGTTACAACTGACTAAGGACCAGTGTTAACTTTATAACTCAGTTAACTGCTGGTTTACACAATGTGTAATAAGACATGCTATTAGTTTTTCCAAACTGTCACTTGTCATTTCTATTTATAGAAAAACAGATCTTCCATTTCTGGTTAGCATATATTTAGCATCCCGTGTTCACTTTAATCTTCCTTTGTCAGTTAATCTTTACCATTGATCTTGCACATTCTTCAAGCTGCTTTTTGTAGACTTGACAATCCAGCTATTGGATTGTTTGTTGATTGTTTATCTTGGATATTGAACTGATTTGCAACCTTATACTTTGAGATTGTACATCGAGATCTCCAGTTTTGGTCTATAGAACACTTGACATCTCGATAAGTATATTGGCTTATCGAGATCTATAGTACTCTATATTTAGTTTGGCTTGTAGAGGTCTTCAGTTCTCTATAAGAGAATTTTGGCTTGTCAAGATCTCTAGTCTTCAAATCTTCACCTTGACTTATTGATAACTCTTAGGTCTCTAGTGGCTTCTTGACTTGTCGATTTCTCAGAGTTCTCTAGTCAAATTAACTTGTCGAAATCTCAGAGTCCTCTAATAAATTTTAACTTATCGATATCTCTGAGTTCTCTAGTGAATTTTGACTTATCGATATCTTTGAGTTCTCTAGTGAAGAAATGACTTGTCGATATCTCCAATCTTCATGTCTTCAATTTGGTTTGTCGATATCTTTTTGAGTTCTCTAGTAGCTTTCCTGACTTCTCGATAAGCCATTCTGGAGTTCTCGAATGACTTCTCTATAACATTAAATCTGTGACTTGTAGAGATCTTGACTTGGAGTATTTTTCTCCAAACAGATTTATTCAACTCCAAACTTCTTCAAAATTCTTTCGAGGCATGATCTTCTTAATATTCTTCCACATAGAATCCTTAGGCTTGATACTGTTTCAGGAAAAGACTCCAGTCTGCTCCTTTGCATTTTTACAGACTTTAAGTGTTACAAGTACAAAATACAGACTAAGATAAGAACACAACTTACTAGCGGTTGGCCCCAAGCTTAGCTGATTACCACAAATAACAGTTCATTAATCTCCTCCTTAGATCAGATGTCCATTTGGCTTGCTTCATACTTTGATCAGGGACATTAATGATATTATTATCTCCAGTGATCTTTGACATCATCACTTATATTTTACAGATGGGTCGTATGATTTTCTTCTTTCTCCCAATTAATTTATTACCCTTGATTATAAACATATGTTGGACAAATTATTTGTCAGAGGTGAATACTTCAGTATGACAGATTTATTAATACTAGTAAGTAGTAATGAGTGTATGAAGCAGACCTTGGACTGGTTGTTTGTTTCTCACATGAACTAGAAATAAATTATGTACCAACACAACAGCCTAGGACGAATCTTCTTCATTTGTAGAATAAATTTCTTCCGAAGAGCTGTCTTCACTAGAAACAACGTATGTGTTCTGTTTTCAGCAGCCAGGTAATCCTTATAGCAAATATAGATTTCCAAAGATTGCAGACTTAGATGGCTCCTTCTTTCATTTAAAATTATGCCACTCAAAGGAAAGGCATATTCTGAAGCTACTGTACTAGTTTGGGCAGTTAATATATCATGAACCATAATGGCCATAATAGGATAATGACAAGCTCTGGTTTTCCAAAATTCAAGTATATGTGACTGTTCACTCACAAAATCTGTCATTTTATATTTTGCTGATTCACTAGTTGAACTTATGGTTTTTGATTTCTTATGTGAAATAGCCAATTGCAGCGCAACACCCCTACTACTACTATTGCTCCATATAACGTTTCATAATGATCATAAAATGCATTTAGTATTTCCTTAAATTTTTGAATACTAGCAGTGTTTACATCATTGTTGATTCCTAAGTTGTTATTAATACACTCTATTAGGCTTTCAACTCCATCAACTCCAATTTTGGGATTTAAAGTCGCGGCACGACAAAATATTTGTGGCATTTCTTGATAATATTTTGAAAACTTTTCACGCATTTTTAACAATAACATGCCCCCAGAACGGATTAGTATGCCATTTTACAAGAGTCAAAGTAATCAGGTAATTTTTTTTAAAAATTAAAGGAGTTGTAGGATAATAAACCTCGGAAAATCATTTTGTTGACTTGTAAAAACACTTAAGAATACTTATTAACTCTTCAATTCTTATCCAATCTGTGCTACATACTTTAACCGGACCATACCTAGAATTATGAAATTCCATTAAAATAACTCTTTGTTTAAATGCACGTTTTAACATTTTGTGAGTCGAGTTCCATCGAATAGGCATGTCAACATCTGGTTTTAAGTATTTAATCCCTTGAGCACACACAAATTTACTAAAATCTTGTCTTCTCCTATTATTTCCATAACAATATAATACTAACTGCCTAATTTTAGAAGTTACATCTACAACCATTTTAAGTCCATCTTGAACAACCCTATTTAGAACATGGCATGCACATCTAATATGAAAAAATTCACCTTTATAAAGGGATCTAAATCTATTTTCAACTTGTCAATAGCCGAATCATTATTACTATCATTATCAAATAAATACTCATAATCTTATCTTTTATTTTAAATTCTCTGAGATACGACATTATCAATTGATAAATATATTGACTAGTATAGGGAAGTTCAAACAATTCAAAACAAACTATCCGTTTAGACATTTCCCATGTTAAGGGATCAATCCAATGGCATGTGATACTTATAAAAGACAACCCTAAATTCTGACCAGCAATCCAAGCATCAGAGATGTAAAACTGACCTTTTCTTCGAAATTGCTCAAGTACTTAAATAAAGCTCTTTTTGCCTTGGAATAGTTTTTTATTGCATCGCGACGAGTGGCACTTCTGCTGACCTTTTCATAACATGTTTGAAAAGCCCGATGAATGTACCTCGTTGTATCATCATTGTCGAACGAATTGAAGGGTCATTCTCGAGAAATAACACATTTCATTTGCATCTCCCTTTGTAACGTCTGATCAAAACTCCAGGTTCGACCTGTTTTATCAATTCTTACTTGAGTAAACTCAGGATTTTGTTTCGACTCGCAATTTGGATGATGTCGAGAGAGTGTTGAATTTCCATTGGGACCAAATAGCTTTCCACAAAGTCGATGTCTTGCCTTTTGAGTTCCATCAAGCAGTTGCATCATATGATAGTAATCCCAACATTTTGCTTTGGAAAATACTGTACAAGTTGAAGCTGTTGTCGGAACTGAAGTTGCACCTATCTGGTCAGTCATTTGGTGACTTGAAGAGGCCATAACAGAGAACAAATGAAGAACAAACAACAAATTATAAGTAATTATAAGTAAATTAAACAAGCAGCAGGCAGGTTGTTTGCAAATTGTAATTATAAGTAACTAGTTGTATGTAAATTTATAACCCATGTTAAAAGTAAGCAACAGCTATAAACGAATCAAACAACTATAAACAAATCAAACGGTTATATCTAACAAAGCAACGACAAACAACTGACAGAAAAATGACAAAACAACGACTATAACCAACAGATGAGAAAAGAGAATTAATAAAAATTAGGGATTAGGGATCTATACCTTGGCAGTTGGTACCTAAATTAGGGGCAGGTAGTCATGTCGTGGATAGAAAATTGGGGATTGTGTTTTTGGGGGAATACATAAGGGGATATTTTTTGTGTATTAAAAATAAAGCAAGCAACCCTGTATTCTTGACTTACGCAGATCGGGCTATCAAATAGATTTAGTCCGGGCCCAAATCGGGTTTTAACCGATTTTCTAATTTATCCAGGCTTTTATCCGGCCCAATGAGGGCTTTATCCGGATTTTTAATTATCCGTACTTTTGAAAAATCGGATTTTTATCCGTGCTTTTCGGACTGGGCCAGATTTTAGTAAGAAAAAGAGGCTTGTTTATGGCCCGCGGGCCAGGTCAGGCTTTTTCTTGGGCCGGGCCGGCCGGCCTTTTCGGATTTTTTTCCGAATCTGATCGGATTTCCGGATTCAGATTTTTTGAACATCTCTACTTAGAATAAGTGAATAACCATACTATTATTTTTTCGTATATTTAGTGAAAGATAGTAAATAAATTATTAGAAAACCAACTTGGCCCTACACAAACAACGTATACCAACCTAATATTATGCTAATGCGAATACAAGACCACGCAAATTAATTATGCGTATACTCTGCAACTCAAATTTCTAAACTATATTTATTTAAATATTAATCAAAGATTGGGTAGGCTATACACATTAAACAAATGTGTATACATTCAATAAATGAATAATCATATTAAATGCATATTTTTTTCATTAAATACATATTTTTTCCGGGCCCCAATACATTTTTTCCATCAAATTTGATAAATAAATAATCTCGTTAAATGAATAAAATCTTCTATCCCAAACATATATATTTATCGAGATTTATACCAACCTTATCACTCTATCTTCTTTAAAAACAATAGCAAAGAAAATCAAAAAAGAATACAAATATACTAAAAAAGGCACCCACGACAAGAATCAAGCTGGCACCAAAAAAGTACAAAGGCGTTACATTAAATCAAACAGTCCACGTTTGTCAATATCTAGTCCTTCATGTCCTCTTTTTCATTCGACCCCACTAATTACACTCATTACACTCGTGCTCCTTCTTTTCTATAACTCAACGGAGTTTCAAACTTTCCGATCACCGGCGACAATTTATTTACGATTTCAGGGAAGATGCCTCGTTAGCGTCTCAGAAACCAAAGACTATTATCGATAACAGATATGTAAGAATTTTGCATTTCTTTTGGCTTCTTTTTTGTTTTTGTTAACATGATTTTTGAATTTATTGTTATGTAGTAGCAAGTTTTAATGTATTTGTGTTCATTTCATGTAAGGTTTTTCTTTGTGCTTCATTTTCGTATCTTCCTCTCTCGCACACACACTGTTGAGTACTTGTTCATTTTTATGCTTGATTTTGAATTTTGTGAACATGATATTTTGAATTGTACTATGTCTTAATTGTATGTAATGTTTTTCGTGCTTTAATTGTATATGTTTTGGTTTCATGTAACTCTCTCTCTTTCTCTCTCCCTCCCTCCCCCTCTCTCCCCCCCTCTCTCCCCCCTCTCTCTACCTCTCTCCCTCCCTCCCTCCCTCCTCTCTCCCCCTCCCCCTCCCCGAGTTCTCTATTAATAAAAAACAGAGGTCTAGCTTTAATTGTATACGAATTATGTTAATTAAATCTCATTGAATTCAGTTCTGATCATTAAATGTGCATTTCTATTTTAGATGCTTGGTGATGAGATTGGAAGAGGAGCTCATGGTATAGTTTACAAAGGTTTGAATTTGGAGAATGGAGAATTTGTTGCAATCAAGCAAGTTTCTTTGGAGAATATCAAGGATGAAGATCTTAAAAATATAATGGTACGATTTTTCTTCTACATCTATAAATTTACTTTCCCCCTTACCTACCTTTACATATTGTATGTTGCAATCAATATTAACTTTGAGTATTGGTGTTCCTTGTGTTTTACATAATTTTCCGGCTTTATACTTAACTGTGCAACAAATGACTGAAAATTCTATTGCAATTGGGTCAGTCTTAGGCAGTATATGAGAAATTATGTCTCTAATAGCTTCTACATCATCATTTTTAAGCTTTATTATGCTATATACCTTTTGTGGTTCAGCTTCAGAATTATTAATTTTAATGTTTTATTAACTGATGTAGTTTATCTTGAACTTTTAAGAAAATGGTTCATGTAAGTGCAATGTTATTGATTTTTTGTGCTCCTTATTTGTTGTTTCAACACACTTCTATAGTTTTATATTCTTCCCATAAAGTTAAGCTGACTTTATGTATCTTTATGGGTTATTATGCCACTGGTTGAATACGTGAATGCTACAGCAAGAAATTGATTTGCTCAAGGTAATTTTATTCCCTTCTAATATATCCACTCGTATAATTATGATTTACACTTGCAAATACTTATTTTATATACATATTGGAATCTGGCTAGTTCTCATGTTCCATCTATCGACCAGAGCTTCTGCCTATACATTTCTGATGAATCATATCACTTTAAGATTATTCATTTTTGAAGTACCTGTTTGATTGGCTTAGGCAAACTCCTTTCCACTCACATTAGTTCTAAAAATTGAAAATTTTGATCAAGAGATCCAAGCTCGGACTACACAATTGGCGCTGGTCTATAGTACTCCCATCCTCCCTCCTCCCACCCCAAAGGAAAAAGTTTCAAAATTCTCACTTTTTTTTTGTCAAGTAAATTCTCACAATTTATTCTGAACACAAATGCAAATTATTGCCCAAACGATGGGTACTCGTGATTCACTCTTCCTCTAACACCTTAAGGTCTTAGACCGACTGGTTAATTAATTGTTTTATATTCGAGGTTTGAATTATTACCTATCATTTATATGTGCACTGATCTTTCTCCTTTTCTTTTTCATTTTTTACAGAACCTTAATCACAAAAATATCGTGAAATATCTTGGATCTTCCAAGACAACGAGTCATCTCCACATATTTCTCGAGTAAGGATGCTAAAACGATCTATTTATTGAATCTTTGTAATGGTTTAGTACTTTAAACTCGACAACTAGGAATTCTAACACATTGTTTCGTTTTAAAGTGCACTTCTTCCTTGACTTTATCAATATCTATGGTTTTGCAAAGGTACGTGGAAAATGGTTCTTTGGCAAACATCATTAAGCCGGCGAATTTTGGCCCATTTCCAGAATCTCTTGTTGCCGTGTACATTACTCAGGTTTGTCATGCCTCTTCGTCCCCATTTTCATTCCAAGTCTTGTTTTGACATCCGGCGGTTGTGACCAGGTTTTGGAGGGTCTAGTTTACCTGCATGAACAAGGCGTGATTCATCGGGATATTAAGGGTGCAAATATATTGACAACCAAAGAGGTAATTGTATTTTAGTTTTGAAAAATTAGCTGTCATTTTAAACTTCTACATTTCAGTGCAAGTGTTCCTTCTAATATGATTGGCTCTTGTGCAAGCGAGTCCTTTGATTCTTCGTCTCATTTGTTCTATGTTATCTGCTTTCTAAGTACTCTTACAAATGTATATGCTTTTTTGTTCACGTTTCTTGTTTGTTGTTCTGCACTACCATCAAATAGTGTAATTTTCCAATTTTTCTTAATAGGCGAAAACTCTCGTTATTATGTTTTGGCCTTTGTTGATAAGTTCGTATGTTTGTATAGAAGGGAAAAAATATATTACATTATACATTTTCCCGAGGTAAAGAGAACTAGTGTATAAATTATTGGCCAATTAATATTTCATATACGCTCTTCCCTAGAAGGCTAGATTTTTTGTTCATTTTCCTTTTCCTTTTCTAGACAATAAGTTATAATGATATTAATGACATCTAAACAAATTTAACACCTCACTCTTCTTTAGTAAATTCTATGCAATGTTCTTCCACACTATCACATCCGTACTCCTACTCTCGGGGGGATAATTTAAGGAGTAATTTTTATCATAAAATCTATCACTCAAGCGCATGCTCATCTCCTAGCCAACTCAAATAAAACCCTCATACTCATACATCAAAATCACAGCCCCCCAAACATATCCTTTACATGTTTTCAGATTATTATTTCTCTAAACTACTTTTCATGCCTCAAATATTTTTTTATTGGTAAGAGTTTTATATCTCCCATCTATAGTTTCCTAATATATCTTTAGCTTCTTGTCAGTTGGATTTAAAACAGATGGTGATATCTTGTATAAGATGCATAGAGTTGTTTAATTATATTTTCCGTTTGAGACATATTCAGACATTTCCTTCTCAATATATGTTAGTAAGCAATATTTCATCCAATCCATTGCCATTTGATTGCACAATGAACTCTTTACAATCTTTGACCAAAAAGTTTCTTTGAGAGATTCGGTGTGAGATAAAATAAGTATAGTTAGGTAGATATTTAAACTACTATACTATCATATACATGTAATTATGTAAATGATCTATACTTGCTAAATTAGTTTTGTTTTTATTTGGGGGTACATTCCCTCGGAGGCCATACTGTATCCTTACTCAGTGATAACTGTTATACACACCTATGAGTACATGCCATACATAATCTCTTTAACTCTCCTTTTGATATCATATCTATATGCTAGCTTCTTTATTGTTTCGCTAAGTCCCGTAGCAGGTTTCACATAATGTTTCATTTTGTAACGCAAGTACCTCTCTTTTGATCCTTGTTTTTGGGTTACTTACAATATATATGCTTTTCAGGGCCTTGTGAAACTTGCAGATTTTGGTGTTGCTACAAAGTTAACTGATACAAATAGTAACGAATCTGCCGGGACAGCATATTTGATGGTCCCTGAGGTACTTTTCTTATGATAGGGATGAAGGTGCCAGAGTTGGTAGTTTCATCACTAGTCATTACTATAAACAATAGTAGAATCTTTGACATTGTAATTTTTTTATTGCTCTGCATTTTTTTTATCACAAACACGTGTTCAATAGATTTGGAATAATACCTCTAATTTATTTAATAGATGATACAATTATTGTGCTTCCACAAATTGATGTCAATGTCTTTTAATAGATGTATCATAATGGATCGTGTATTTCACAAACAGCTGATTATTCATCAATATATGAGTAATTTAGTGGTGTTTACTGTTTACATTTTAGTAATGCATTTTGATCTATTTTTAAATCAAAGGTTTAGAATGCAAATGTCACATGTCAGTGTATATTTATTTGTAAAAATATATGAAGGTGTTTAGTCAAGAAGGAAATAATTCTGAACGACTTACAATAATATATTGCATTATAAATTCATAAGTACTAAAAGTCATGAGCATGGTTATCACGAAGACGACTACTCTGAAGGGACTTCAGCATTCAGGACTTTTAAGCTCGACGTAGTGCTGTGATAACCGCGATTATGGTGAAACATCGTCCACTCAAACCAATGATAATAAACAAGAAGCAGATGGAAATGAACATGATATTGAGATTAATTACTTTGCTTGATTTTCATCATCACTTATTTTTTTTAATTTTCTGGGATGTGTTTGATATTGCTAAATTTGATATTTGGATGTTATTATGTAATAGTCGTGCTTTATTTGACCTTACTATTCTTTTACTTCTGATTAAAAATATGAAATTGATGTGTTTTGTTAAGTTACCTATATAACTATTTAATATATGTGTAAAGAATGACTTGTCGACTTTTTACTACTAGTCGGTTAAGCATCCCTGGCTCAAAAGACGGCTGATACAATTATACGAATGCATATGATTTGACAGCAATCAATACTATTGTATGGAATAGAAGTAAGATGGTTTGCTTGACAAAGTGGCGGGGAGATATTGGATTATGGGACAAAAATTCTTGTTGGCGAAATTGTTATTGACATATGTCAAGTGACGATTTCGGTATAATATTTGGAGAAAAAATCAACTTATTACTTAAATTCATCTTATTGTATATGGATTGAAATAATGTTGTTCTAGCAAGTTACAGCTTCGTATGTGTTTGGTTTGTTGTTTTTCTTATTTACCTACTTACATATATATGATTTATTAAAACAACATATAATCTGTTTTGCGGATATCTTATACTTGACAGCAGATCAGTAATTATGACTCAATATTTCTTCCGATTACGTGATTTGAACCTGGGTGCCAGCCTTGCCATAATTGTGTTTGTTTCTCAGACTTGACCAAGAGACCAGGCATGCATAATGAGGCAAACCTGTCCAAGGGCTTGCTATTTGCCGATGTATAGTTTTTAATAAAAACAAAAAATTGGCATTCCTGCTCTTGAAATGAACCATACATCATACTCATATGTGTCAACACAAATTCTCTTGGTTGCTTGTTATGATTGTTCAACCCGAATTTTCTGAAATGCTGCTTAGAAGTATTGCCGAATCCTGAATTTCTTGAGTTACCTAGTTTGTCTATTAGAGCAATATTCCCTGCTTCACAGATTAATACATCAAGTGGGTATAGTATCCTTGACAGCATGTCTTGTGATCAATCAAGGCCATATCCCTGCATTCCATATTTGCATACTTTTAATGCGGAAGTGTTCAATATATTTATATGAATTACAGCATTGAATGTGCATTTAAGTCCTTTTTGTGGTAAGTGTATTGCAGTCCTTTTATTTAGTTATGCTTGTGTAGGTGATCAACATGTCTGGAGTTTGTGCGGCATCTGATATATGGAGTGTTGGATGCACTGTGATTGAGCTGCCCACAGGTTTACCTCCATATTATGATCTCGGGCCCTGGACAGCTCTTTGGCAGATTGTGCAGGTTATTTTTAAAAATTGTCATGGTGTTTTCTTGTAATGAGCTACCGTGAATTTAGTTTTTGCTAAGAGTTTGGGGTGTTAACAAAAAGCATAAAATCATATTATTCTCCAAGTGGCAGTATAAGTTGGCCTTTATAGCACATGAGGGAACATCATAGATATGCACTTCGATTTGTATTTTTGCATTAATTTTTTGACGTGTGAAGCATACATAATATGTGCAACATGAAGTATCGGTGTATTATTTACCTTTTTCTTTTATTTGAACATCATAGATTTATGCTTCGATTTTTATTTTTAAATTTTTTGACATGTGACGCATACCTAATCTGCGCAACATGATGTAGCAGTGTGTATTATTTTTCTTTCTCTTTTTTTTGAAAGAAAAAACTGTAACGCATTCCAGTAGAGCGTTACAACAGGAATGACTATTTTAAGTAGTGATCTTGCCTATCATGCAGGTTTCACATTTGCATCATGATTGTTTTGTTTGGCTATTACCTGTCACGCACATCTCTGTGTAAACATATTTACATTCTTGAATTATCTGCTGCTGTGATGAGCCATATCTAAATTTTTTATTCTAAAACAATACTTTTTGGCTGTTCTAAAACAATACCAGTTTGCATTTAACACTTAGTCGCCGTGGCTTAGATTGAATTTTCAATTCAAGCCTTTCTGTTAGCCCCATATTCAATATTGATGTTGATTAAGTTGAGTGCGAAACTCAGGAATTTGGGGATATAATTACTTTTAGAGGTAAGAGAGACCAGTCAGAAAAAATATTTGGATTTGTAACGTAGATGAATAGATAGATTGTTTGAAATGGAGTTGGATGCATCCTCTTAAGAGGAGAGAACTGTGTTAAGTCATCGGGATGATGGTGGTTAAACCTATCAAGATTACAGAAAATTAAATATTTGTAGCTGATTTTTCGATTATTGATCATGTGATAGCTGATTTAGGATCTAAATTATCGCATTATTAGTCAAGATCTATTCATCTTGTTAGTTCAGAAATGGTTTCTGAATGTACAATTGAATCTGCATAATGTTGACTGTGCGAACTTAGGCTTGAATTATGTTCTGCCTAATATATTTTACTATTGCGAAACGAATACAGCTTAGTTAACCATGTTATCCTGTCTTAGATCCAGTTGTGAATATAATGTAACCCATCTAATATCTACAAATCCTTAATTACTTGTATTCACTTCAGTACTTACTTTTCAGGATTACAGGCAGAGGCTGGATGCCAAGACTCTGCTTTCCCACCCTTGGATTCAAAGATCCAGGCGTATTGTACACTCTCCCCTTCGTGACAGTGAAACATCAAGGTAGGCAACTTGATTTCCACTTTTCCGCTTCATCCATTTTCCCCATAAAAGCTACAAACACTCTGGAGGCTTACATTTTGCATTTTCACTTCTGTTGCACTTTCTATTCATATTTTAGGAGTTAGCTTGTAATTATTGAACAATTTTTGTGTTTTTCCTGTTTTTTTTTATTTAAGGATTTGGTTTGATTATCTAAAGGTTACACTGTACACTTTCTTGCTTATATATATAATCATTATGACGGCATATGTGAAACTGATGAATACACTGTCGGAGACTGAACTTCTATAAAGCTTTGCAGATTGTAGCTAGTTTGCATTATTATAATTGAGTTAATGTCTGATTACTTATTATTTTAGTGAGCAAGCTTTACTTTCTAAAAGAAGCTTATGTTCTGAGGATGCTGAGACATCGAGTGGAGACAATCAGAACTCTGTTGACAATCTCCATGCCAAGAAAGCCGAGGTGAGTGCTAGTGTTTTTTCCAGTATTATCATACATGTCATTAGTTTTGCCAGTTTACACAGTTAAGATTCTGAATTTTCATTAAGAATCCCATGACCTCACCCAAAATATCGATATCATGTATGAAATTGTAATGACAAGCTGAGGATATGCATGCTATGCAACTTAATAACCCCTTGCCAACAAGATTCTTAAACTAGATACACGAAACCTTTGCTGCCTGTTGTGTTCGGAACATCTAGAAAGTGAGTGTATTTCAATTCTTTAATAACTTGATTCTTGCCGTAGCTTAACAATCACACACTCTCAGTTTGATGATAGAAGCATTATGATGAAGCAGCTGCGATGTGTGTTATATTTTTCAGAACTGTTTTGTGCCTTTTGTAGTAGATCTAATATATCTCTATTGATGTCTTTCATGTAAAATTCCAGGACTCTGAAACAGAATTTCTTAAAGTTGATACTGCTGATGCGGACAAGGATGCTGAACATAATCCTCTTAGGGGTATATTTGGTGATCCTGAGACATCATCAGAGCTTCACGAGGTCTCTCACTTGACCGACCAGGATAAAGTGTTGGTTAATGATGAAACTGGTTCTCCTACTTTTAGCAGCAAAAGCATCATTTCAAGAAAAGTTTGTGTAGAAGAAAGCTCTAATCATGCTGAAAACGGTTCATCTAGTGCGACATCGAAAAGCCAAGAGTATAGCCCTCCAAAGGTGAATTTATTTATTGTGTTATTTTCTTTTTAGAACATCTCTGAAGTCAACAAGCATATCACAGAAACACGAACTACATACATAGTGTAAGCCTTCTAATATGGAAGAGTTTGGTTTACCAGATCATCTATTCATGTTTTGTCAACATCTGATGTTGGTACAATTCAACTGTGTAAAGATAGAAAATATACTAATCATAAAGAAGAGTCATGTCAAAACTTCTTTAATTACAGTGATTCGTAGGATTTCAGAAATTGATTTATATATCGAAGATTCATTTATGTTCTGGTTATCCAGATTCCAGGGTAATTAATATAAATTGCCTCATCTATAGGTAGTCTTCATTTTCTGCATAACCCTATGTCTATTTCATAAAAATGTCATTTGAGCTTGGTGGACTTGATAATTGAGCAGAAATCAAGCACGCCAAAAGCTCAGCATAATTTGGAATTTACTCTAGTTTAGGCGGATCTGCACATAATCAGATTCTCCTCATAAAAAAGCAATGAACTCTACATTAGTGATGAAATTGATCATATGCCTATAGAGGAATATGCATTTGTATTATAACAACACATGTTTTTTATATGGGCCTACATGCACCTTTTCTGCAACATTCTTTATGTAAGACTGCACTGTATCATAAAAATAATTCGTCTGTTGAATGTATACAAGATTAAATGCTATAAGTTTTCTGCTAAAGCAAAGAACTGGTACACATTCACTAATAATAATACCCAACCTTTGGAATTGATTTCTTATATTGACAACTTGGATGGCCTATCAAAATTTGAAAAAAGCTTTATCCGGACAATATTAGCTTAAGCATTTGACAACTACTACCAATAGAAAGAGAAAAAAAATTATTTTTTTGAGCTAAATTGTAATTTCTCTGTATATCTAGGGGGTTGAATATAGCAGATTAATTTCGTCTCTGAGGCCAGATGAACCAGTGCTTGTTTCTGCTTGCCAAAAATTAACAGCTTTCTTTCACCAAAGTCCTGAGCAAAGGCTTGGTTTCCTTACCCAGCATGGTTTTGTTCCTCTAGTGGAGCTACTGGAGGTTCCAAACATTCGTGTATGTCATTCTATAAGGCTTTGCAACTATAATTTTTGAACCTTGCTATCCTCGTACATTGGCAGCTATCATAATAATCTTTTTTCTAACAGGTCATATGCTCGGTGCTTCAAGTTTTAAATGAGATTACCAGGGATAGCACTGAAATTCAGGAAAGCGCTTGTCTAGCAGGCCTGGTAAGTCGTGTGCAATATTTCTGCTCTCAGGCTCAACATTCTGAAAAGTGACATGAGATTCAGTGTTCTGAGTTGGGTTCTTCTGTACGTGGTTCATGATGAGTTAACAGTCTGGAATTGCACCATGTAGTTAACTCTACAAAATTGGTGCACACACACAAGAATCTGTAGTCCACCAGTGTGACACCTTTTCTGGAATACAAAAATTTGAACATGAATGAGTAGCGAAAGTCTGTCTCATTAGTTTATAGCTCTTTATTTTGACACTCCTTATAGTTTGTATAATTGTTTATCGGATAACAGTATTACTATTTCATTGCAGATTCCAACAGTCATGGGCTTTGCTGTACCTGGGCTTTGCTGTACCTGACCGCCCTCATGAAATTCGTATGGAAGCAGCAAAATTCCTGCATCAGTTTTGTCACTCAAGGTATATGGTTTTTTGCTCTTAATCCCTGTGGCATAATTATATTTATCTGAGTAATAAGAATAAGAATTGACTCCTGCTTTATACAGCCGCATGACTTTGCATATGTTTATTGCTTGCCGTGGTATTACCATTCTTGTGAGCTTTCTTGAGGCTGACTATAAAAACCACAGGTTCGTGCTTGATGTGAATCATTTACACTCTGATATGCCATATGTTTCTTTCGATTCATTGTTTTATTTTGTTCTAGAAATTACAGAGGATGTAAACATTGTTACTTTCTTTCATTGTTTTTATTCTTGAAACTTGAATATATAGATATAAACTATTAATGACATTGTAGATTCTCCTGAATTAAACGTGGAGCACTCTCCGCACACAAAAATATTGAAGAATCCAAAGAAAGTAACAAGAATGTTACTTCTAATCAGTGGCAAAGGACCCAGTAACTCAGCATAAGCAAATTGTGATAGTTGAATAAATTTAGTGTCAGCTGTTTCTGAAAAGTCTGAGATTACAAGAGTTAATTAAACTTGCAATTTCATATGAGAAAGGGAAATATTCAAGTCGAATACAGTTATATAATCTTTCATAACTCATGTGGCTTGATTAGCAAAAGTTTTTGTCAGATGCATCTTGAAAGTTCTTTAGCAGATCAAACTCCTCGTACATGCTTTTACCTGTAATTGTTTGTGTTTATAATTCAAGAATTAATGACATGCAGGGAAATGGTTCATCTTGCAATTGACGGATTGTGGCAAATATTTAAGCTTCAGTGGTCGAGCTCTAGGAATAATCTTTTCCGTATAGCTGCAAAAACTGGAATATTACTTAGGCTTATCAGCACTCTGTATAGTTTGAATGAGACAACTCAACTAGCTGCCATTTCTACTGGAGGTGGGTTACTCTATGATGTTGTAGTTTTCCAACAAATGTCTAGTGATCCTGAAATTTTTTGGTCCGAGTCAATGGTTTCTAGACTAAATTCTCTTAATTATCGCAATGTGACCAAAAATATATTGCTCTCTGTGACTCCCTTTTTCAATTATATTATGTGCAGACAATTTCGAGAACACTTTTTTATAATAAAAAGAAAAAGAAAAAAGGACAATATTAGCACAATATCAGTCTCCTATTACCAAAATAACGCTTTTTTGTTTGTTTGGCCATTAATACCCGACCGATACCTCGTTTCAAAATGCGTATTAGGTATTTGAAAGAACCCCACAAAACCCTGGCCTTTTCAACAATACAAATCCAACAATACAAATCCGGGCCTTTTCAACGATGAAAAGATCGTGGCGGTGAATAAAATCGTATCTATATATGTATATGGGATCTGGTGTATATAACATAAAGAGCGAAACTGAGTAGGATCGGAGAAAAGGTAGGATTCGGGAGAGAAGAGAGTTGTGGTGATGGTGCAATGATTTACGCTTCCGGCTAACGATCTACGGAGGTGAGTTAATGTTGCGGCGTCGATGTATATATTATTTAATTATTTGTCTGTATAATACTCATATATGAAATGTGTAATCGCTATTATTCTAAGCAAGACTGCGTATTACTTTCCTATTAATATATTAAATGCATATCATGTTTTCTTCTACGAAATGCGTATATGTAATACTCCTCCCAATACGTAACAAACGGGTAAATATGGCATCCTTTCTGAAATAAGGTATTTTTGTCAGTTTGACGTGATAAATCGGTATTATTGGCCTTTTCCCAAAACATGACTTAATATAACTTCTCAATTTCCTAGACAATAGAAGAATGTCAAGTCTCCACAAATTATATTTACGTTCTTGATACCTCTCAAACATTTATCATTAAGCTTTGAGACCCATACGTCAAACCGAATATAGAAGAATGGACCTTTCAAGTAAGGAAAAAAAAGAGTCAGAACAGCCGCGTAAGCGATTTGTTTTATATATTATATTGTTCTCCTCTCCCAGGATTAAGCATTTGACAACTACTCCCAGTAGAAAGAGAAAAAAATATTTTTTTGAGCTAAATGGTAATTTCTCTGTATATCCAAGGGTTGAATATAACAGATTAATTTCGTCTCTGAGGCCAGATGAACGAGAAGACGTGTTTGTTTCTGCTTGACGAAAATTAACAGCTTTCTTTCACCAAAATCCTGAGCAAAGACTTGGTTTCCTTACCCAACATGGTTTTGTTCCTTTGGTGCTCACTCGAAGAAACTTGGATGACTCCTATATGAGAGTACTTGAAGAACGGGACATTTCCAAAGGATAAGATGGCAACCAGACGACTCCGATATTACGATGTGTGGAATATGAACCGAGTTATACAAAAACGTTTTATTCAACCTTTATTGAAGTGCATCGCAGGAGAAGGTTGTCGTAATATTCTGAAAAAAAGTACATGAAGGAATCTGCGACAATCATTCGGGCGGAGGATCACTTGCGGCAAAGGTAATACGCTAGGGTTACTTTTGACCAATTTTGCGGAAAGATTCATTTAAATTAGTTAAAGCATGTGATAAATGTCAAAGATTCGCAAACTTCTCCAACATAACGGCAACTAAACTAACCACTATGGCAAGCCCTTGGCCATTTACCATGTGGGGGATTGACTTGATCGGGAAGCTCTTCAAAGCTAAAAAGGGTGTCAAGTACGCGATTGTGGCTGTGGATTACTTTATCAAGTGAGAAGATACGATGCCCTTGACGACTATTACGACAAAGAAGATAATAGATTTCGTCTTCAATTTTATAATATGTCGATTTAGGATTCAATATAAGTAAGTCTCCGGCAATGCAAAGCAGTTCGACAACAAAGAATTGAAAATGATGTTTGAAAATTTGAAGATACAAAAAGATTTTGCCGCAATATATCATCCCCAAAGCAACGGACAGTCGGAAGCTATCAATAAAATCATCAAACACACACTGAAGCCTAAGTTAGAAGATTGTAAGGGAGATTGGTCAGATGAGCTTCCAAAGGTGTTGTGGTCATACAACACTACTCCTAGATCTACTACAGGAGAAACACCTTTCATGCTGACATATGGTTGTGAAGCCATGGTACCGGTAGAAGTTGAAGTTGGGTCTCTTCACATAAGCAAATTCCGCTATGAAGATAGTGAAGTTACGTAACAGATTCAATTAGACCTACTGGAAAAAGTCAGAATAGCTTCTCAAGTGAAATTGGCGGCATATCAGCAATGAGTGTCCAGGTTTTATAATCGAAAGGTCAAAGTACGTCCGTTGAAAATTGGCGACTTGATATTGAGAAGGGTCTTGCCTAACACGAAGATAACTAGCCATGGAGTCTTCAGAGCTAATTGGGAAAGACCTTATAAAGTCCGAGCAATACTTGAGGAAGGAACATATTATCTCGAGGACTTGAACGGGAAGCCTATTCCTCGAGTTTGGAATGCGGAACATCTGCGGAAATATTTCCAATAAGGCGCCGCCTCAGCCCCTTACTTATATGCACTATAGTCGATTCAAGTAGGGCTTATCCCGAATAGTAGATTAGCATCAATAAAAGCCCAGGGGGTAGTGCATGTATCATCTCACTCAGTGTTACTCGTAGGATATTTACTTTCGTTCCTTCTATTGACCAACAGACAATGGCGCCACTTGAGACTATTGTGAATTTTTACAACAGAGTGCATCAATTAATAAAATTTTGAATTTTTTTATTTCAAAGTTTCTATCTTGAAGATATGGAGAACAACTCTTATTATTACGATAAGTTTGAGTTATGTTAATCATCGAAGAAAATGATTGTTTTCAAGCTAGCTAGAAGACGGGAATTTTGGAGTTGCTCCACTTCAATTACTTATTCCTTGGTTTTTGTTTTTGCAAGATGAAAATATTTCAAGGCAGAAACAAAGAGATAACATGCAACAAGATACACATTATGAAGTCTAAATATGAAAATGCGATAAGTAAATAGGTTCGTACAAGCTGTAAGGATTTTACAGAGCCCCGCACCTCAAATAAAAGTCGTAGTATCATTGAAGTCACAAGGAAACACATATGAAAAGCGCAAGATTTAGAGAGTCTAAGCGCAAGATATGCATAACATCAGTTCGTGATACTCTTCTACATGACAGTACACAAGAACCTCTGAAATTTATAATTTTGAGAATTTGAAGCATGTTTGCTTTATAATGTTGTATGTTCGGGAGTTATGAATGTACCTATATCTATTTTTCTTCTAGGAAAATAAAATTTAAAATTTGTGCATTTGAAGAATGTATGCTTTATAGTTGAACCTTCACCTTTTTATGTTGTCAGTGTTGTAGATTATAGTATATTTCAGTTGTAGGAAATGGGTTTACTTTTTCATGTTGATTGTAGTTGTTTGAGAAAGTATTATGCTTGAGTTAGCATGAACATTTAATTAAAATCATTCTGCATTATATTAAACACTTGTTCACTACAACTAACATGAATCCTGTATATATATTCGCATTTATATACTAAATATTCATCGTAGATAGATTCCTGTCAACTAACATTAATTAACAAATATTAATAAACTTCAATAAAAAATCAAATTTATAATATCTAATGATCATGTATACACTTATACGGAAAATAAAATATATAATATGTATTTGTTCAATATTGATACGATTTTTTGTTAAGTACTTTTCGATTAAAATCACCAATACAAGACAACAAATATTGGTATGTAATTATTCAAATAAAAATATACTATATATTACCCACGCAACATCATATATTCTTACATATAGATCATGATGAAGGAGAGGTATATACTCTCTCAGTCTCTCTCAATTCTTTACATTTCGAAGAGAGTGTCCGACACGCATTTTAAGGTACTATAAAGTATATTTTCGTAATTTATTCTTATAATTTTCTTTTTCTAAATAAAAATTTAACCATTCAATTGTTATTTAGAAAAAAAAATTGTAAATATAAATTACGGAATAATACTTTGTATGCACCTTAAAATGCGTGTCGGGCACCCCTTTTCGAAATGTAAGGAAAGGGAGGGACCGAAGGAGTATAAAAAAACTTTTTAAGAAAAAATAACTTTAAAGTTAAATGCCTAACTGTTGAGATGATAGCATTCCGAAACAAACAATTAAGAAGTCAGTGAAATAAGGGTGTTGGCACTCTCTGACACAATTTTATTAAATAACATCTCAAATAGCATATATTAAAAAAATAAACGAAACTTAAAGAGGTGTTTTGAGAAATGTAATGGCGTGCAACGTTTCTTCTCTCCGTAAATTTTTTATTTTAAAAAACCTACAAACACATGTTTAATTAGCGTTTACACAAATTCTTTGTCCGCAATATACAAGAAATATGTACCAAACAACCATTTCTATACACACATAAATTCATATTGCGTTAATTAATGACCATACAAATAATATATGTATATATATAATGGATGAGGTTCACTCATGTGCTATTATACATAACTCATTGCACTAATAACACCATTTTATCAATTAATTATTATTTTAGTATTTAAAAGCTTATGGCACAACACTCTAATTGCATGTCAACTCTATGGCACGGTATTTTAATTACATGTTAACCCGTGTACAATTGTTGTCTTTCTGTCTTGAACAAAAAACACAATACGATCTATCATTTTAGAGTATCGTAACGGGCCATTATTTTGGCCTTTTACATTTTTTTGTGTTATCAAGGTCATTTTCTCATAAAATTGAGAAATCTTATATGAAGTACAAAAAAAAGGTTCTAAAAGTCTAACTACTACAAGCTCTCAAAGTAGTCACATCGTGAAATTTTGTAATATATACCCATAAGCTACATTAACACAACAACACACGATGACATATACACAGTGAATTTGCTAACTACACATCATCATCACAATGAATTTAACAACATTATATTGATATCTTAACATGAGAACGCTGAAATTAGATCGAGACACTGTCGATTCCATATACAACAAAGTTTAATCACCTTACAACCATAGATATCAGTTCTACATAAATTACAATGAACATTATATCTTTAACTCAGAGATCGTGTACAACATAAACATTTTCAGTCACCTCAATCATTAAAGTCTGCAAAAAAGTAAATATGACACGACATGCCATCACTCAACAGTCTAACGATCATTAAGTATAAACCATTTCCATTGGTATTTTTCGCACGTTTTAACTAAATTATTAGGGGTCGTGCACTTTATTTTCAACAAAACATGTGCAAGCTGAAATTTAAAAAATTACATACACTGTATTCTGAAATATTAATAGAAAATGACCGGTGCCTCGCACGGGTTATTATGCTAGTTTTTATATAAGAAGAAAAAAAATAAACTGAAATATTATAAAAATGCAATACATAAGCTGTTTGAGAGCATTGTTACAGATTTCAGGTGTTCAGCCGATAAATCGGCCGATTTATTGGCAAGATTATTGCTACCAATCTAGTTTCGGTGAATCGCTCCATTATACGATTTGGGTCAAATCGGGTTAAAACTCGGGTGAAACTGACAAAACCGGGTCACTATGAACATAGTTGATCGATCGAAGTTGTAATCAAGATGGATTGAAATTTGGGTGGTTGTGTTGGTGCTGTAACATTGGAGCTTTGGTTGTCTCCAATACCTATATATCTATACTATACTATAATAACCAGAATGAGGTATAATTTGTAGTTTGATTGACCCCTCATTTTGGTTATCCATTTATCTCACGACCGTTGGATCTTCTTCATCAAATAATCAGAGCCGTTAGATCCACATACTAAAAAAATACACCCCACAAGTTCTCAGGTTCGAATCCCGTCAACAACAAACATTTATATTATCATTTATAAAAATATATATAAGTTCTCAGGTTCAAATCCCGTTAACAACAAACATGTATATTATTTATAAAGATACATATAAGTTTTCGGATTCGAATCTCACTCACCAACAACAAATATTTACATTATTATTTATGAATAAGATCTCATCAATCATATACTATTTATACTATTTGAACCTAACTTGAAATTATAATTATATAATCATTATTTAGTATTTAATAATTTATATAAAATTTTAATAAAATTCTATGAAATAAAATTAAATATATATAAATATTAACCAAGACCCGTGCATCGCACGGGCCGTAAGCTAGTAGCATGTAATATAACTTTTGTAGCAATCAATTGAGAAAAGGGCACCCCTCTTTTAATAAAAACAAACTGCATTTATGTGTTTATGGTTTGTATCAAAAAGGAAGTCTTAAAGTTTTTCTATAAGAGAGATATAGTTTTGACTGAGTCACGAATGATAAGAAAGAAATCTTGATGAATGATGAGAATAAAAAAGTAAAGGATTAGAAGGTTTTACAAATTAGGAGAAGAAGATGAAAAAGGGTAAGTCATGGACCTCGTGGCCCATTGTTAGGAATATGTTGTGAACTTGATGATAAATTAAACAAAACATCTTAGTAGGTTTAACTTAGTGAATTTTGTAGCACTCGACGGATGATCAAATATAGTCCCGACGGATAATTCAATATAGTCCCGACGGATGATGATTTGACATCCACCAGGTGAGTAGCTTATGTAAGAATAAGTTTAGCAGCACATTTCTGCAAACAACTCTGTGTAGATTCTATAGTAGCATATGAGTCATGTTGACTACTAGTAGATATGCAGAATAGGTTGATTAAATGTAAATATAAGATGTCTTGTAATTCTGCATAAGTGAAATGGAGTCAAGTGTCAAATAGCTACCCGACGGATGATCAACAAAGCTACCCGATGAATGTTAAGAAAGTACCCGACGGATGATCAATTCAAATACATGTTGACAGTGACAACACAGTCACATGCGTTGGGTGTTTGCAAAAGGAATGTGGGAGCCTGTTTAGCAGGAAATTGAGAATAAAGAAGCATTACAATTTTCATGCTATTATGAAGATATTCAAAGATGTTGGATTAGAATAATGAAGCAGCATGGTATAAGACTTGATAGGTTTTGTTTTATTATCCTGTCTTATTACCATATAAACTTGGTGATATATAAACCAAGTGTAGCTAGTAGAACAAACAACTAAGCAAACATATTTTAGAAGAGAAATAGAAAAAGCTGTAACTGTTGAGAATTTCTCTGTAGTTTTGTTTGTTCACTTGTAAAAAGCAGCTGTGAGCTATTCAAGCTTTACAGGGTTCTCTCGATATATATATATATATATATATATATATATATATATATATATGGTGGATACATTCAAATCCACCAGAAAGTTTTAAAGACCTGTGTTTTTATTATTTGTGTTTTGATTTATATAATTCTTTTATTCCGCACCTTGCAAATCAAACACTTATATATCATTGAGCTAGAACAGTTTTAAAAATCTCAAAAAGGAACCAGAATTACATTCAACCCCCCTTCTGTAATTCTTATTGTATTGTTAGGGAATAACACCATATATGTTGTCTCGTAGCCCATACATGTTGTTTATGTGATTTCAGTTTATCTTGTTTATGTTGTTTATGTACAAGATTTCATATTTTTTTGTGATGTATATATATATTTATATATATATTAATTAATAGTAATTTACTTCCTATTTTTCTACCGATTAATCCTTCCGATTAATTCTCCATTAATCCTTACAAGGTCACGTGACCGATCTTTCTTGATTACTGATTTATGATAGTGGGTTATATTGATTCAAACGAGTAAAAAGTCAATCACAACTTATCGTTCCTCCGATATCTTGATTTTGGTCACTTTTTTTTCCTATTTAAATGAAATAAGTATAAAGTGCATAAAGTACATTAGCCATATTTTCTTTCACCACGATTTCAGTCTATTTTTATATATTTTTTCTTTATCATTTATTTCTTATCCTCAAGTTAAAAACAATAGTTATTTTATGGTATTTTATATTCAGTATTTTTCTCATTTGTCTACATTTTCTCTTTTTATTTTATTAATTTTTTGAAATTTATTCAAAATTTTGGTAATAGTAATTATATACATTGTTAATATATTCCAAACTCTCTTTTAATTCAATAAGCATAAGTTTTGATTCATTTAAAATATCAACTCTGTTTATATATCAAATACTTAATCAATAATAAAGGTAATTGATATAATAAGAAATAATTCATGCTTCGCTTATAAAAAACATTTATGGTAATTTTCTGTATTACATCAATAATAATATGTTAACGTGCTTCATAAACTCAGGATACTCAAAATAGTAGGATAGTAGACAATTGTAATAGGAAAAAAACAATTCACCAAAATAACCAGTTAAAATGGTGGCTAGTTTTAGCCTGCAAAATACCCATACCTCATAGATTATTTATTTATTTTTTTATCATAGGTAACCCGCAGCCGCTACCCTTCGGTGGCGCACCGGGTAAATCCCACGGACTCACCCAATAGCCTGGAAATCACGTGAACCAAGATAAACCGCACTTAAGCGACATGCTCTGGTTCATGAGGCATAATTATAAATTCTACTCCCATGGGATTCGAACATGTGACCAAAAGGATAATTATCCCCTCTTTAACCAACCGAGACAACCCTTGCCGGCCCATAGATTAATTTATGTTACATATTTTGGATAAGAGTAAACTGCAATACACATCCCGCATCAAGGTACTGCAAAAAAAAACAATACACATTTATAGCAGGGAATATGAATTGAATACGTATTCAAGGGAATGCGTGTTACTATCGGTGTTCTAAAACTCAGATTACTCGGATGAGTACTCGGGGGAGTACTCGGACTCGAACCTTTGGATAAAAATATTTTCCGGCATCATCCTGTTTCCAAGACTCACTGAATTACCTCGGGCGGTGCCACAATCTTTTCGACGTACAACAATGTGTTGAATTCCCGATCCGATTTTGGTATACTCGTCATAACTCAGTTTTTTACTTGATTTGGGTTAACGGGCAAAACTCGAATTACTTAAAAAAACTCGATTTTAGAATACAAATTTGAAAAAAATGAGTAGTATCCAAAAAAAATCACATAAGTGAGTAGTAATTCTAACAAAGGAATATAACTTTTAAGTATTTCTAGTGTTGAGCTGATTGTAAAAAGACTAGCCGATTATTTTAAAAAAAAATTAATTATGTTGCATATCATTTATATAATATTACAAGTCAAATACATACTGAAATTAAAAATTACCAGCTATTTAAATTTTTTGATTTTATATTGAGTACTCTTTTGAGATACTCAAAAACATAAATTATTATCATGTATGTCATTTATAAAAATACTTTAAGTTAAATAAATATAACAATTAAAAATAGTATTTTATTTTATCTGAGTTTTTAATCGAATACTCTTTTTGAGTATTTCCCAAGTACTAGTTACTCCGTAACTTCGCCGAGTAGAATTGAGTACCAATTTTAAAACACTGATTACTATTTGGTGGACAGCCCCATTTTAATTATGAGCATGTTCCCATATCTTTTGTCTTTTCTTTCAATTCGTTCTTTTCAAGCTGTAACCGACTTTAATGCATTAGCTACCTTCGAGTACATAGAATACGCAATTCCCAATCGAATATTAGATAATATATAATTGGTCATTTTCTAAAAGTTATCAGTTTTGTTAAAACAACTTTAAAAGAAAATTATTTTTGTTATTTTTTTAAACAGTAATTATCGACAATTTGCAAATAATAAGAAAATTGTTTTAAAAAAACCTTAAAAACAATATTCGTTGTTTGCAATCGAGAAACTATCGTCGTTCATCTCATCATTTCCATTTGTAAAACAATAATTGGGCGTTGTTAGTTAATGTTGTAAATCATCATCATTTCTAATCAGGAAAATATTGATAAATTTTGTTGTAAGTTGCCTTCGTTAGTTGAGATAGTCTTTCCACACCCTGTTGTCAATTCATATTGTAAATCGTCATCGTTTTCAATCAAAAATGAATCTTATTATAAGTTGCCTTTGTTAGTTTGAAATAATCTTTTCATAAACTCATCATCGTCGCCCCGTTGATGTCGTTTTGTCTCATCATCGTTAACTGAGACTCTGTTAACATGATAAAATATTTTCAACTTTCCTTTTATTCAATTGACATAAGCCTTGATTCGTTTACAATTTTATTTATCTAACCAACACATAATCAATAATAAATCTAATTAATATAATGATAAAATAATTCATATTTCTTATTTCGCTAATAATAACAATTACGATAACTTTCTTAATTGCATCAATCATATGCCCGCAAGGGTTGGTTCAGTTTGTTAAAAAAGGATAAATATCCTCTTGGTCACATGTTCGAATCTCACGGGAGGAGAATTTATGATTATGCCTCCTGAATCAAAGCATGTCGCTTAAGTGTGGCTTATCTTGGTTCACGTGATTTGCAAGGCTATTGCGTGAGCCCGTGGGGTTACCCAGTGTGCACCTGAAGGATAACGACTGTGGGTTCCCTACGATAAAAAAATAAAAATAAATAACAATTCATTTTTCTCTAATAATAATAATTACGATAACTTTCTTAATTGCATCAATCATATGTTAACATAAATTCACGATGATTTAAAATTTATGAAATAAAATCCATGCATTTAAAAAAAATCTTTCAAAATAAATTAAATTATAAAGTATAATTTAACAAATATTTCAGCAACTTATAAGGTAATTTATCCAAATATCTAAATAACTTATAAAAAATAATCAGCTTATCACTTATGTGAGACTAATCTACTATTTAAGTAAAGATTTATTACATGTGACATACCCAAAGTAGGGATGTTCAAAAAATAGGAAACACAAAATCCGATCTGATCTGAAAAATATAATGAAAAGTCTAATACGGGTAGAAAAACACCTTCGGTTTGGCCCGGCCAACCGGGCTTTCACGAAAATCTGGCATATCCCAAAGCCCGTCCCAGATTTAAAAAAAGTCTGGTACAGGCTAGATAAAGCATGGGTTTTTTAAAAAAAAATATAGGATATTAAACTATTTTTTTACATGTCAAATTTTAAAATATACATTATCTTTAATAAATTTTTAAATGTATATAGTACTATTACAAGATGAACAAGACATATTTGGTTGATTGTTAGTTTGGTAAAATAAATAACAATAGTTGAAGGGTATATTTGGTTGATTGTTAGTTTTTTATACAATAAAAGCAATAGTTAAAATTTAAGGGAGATAAATGAGAATGGTTGCATATAATAGAAATAATATAATTTATTTTGGGAACTAAACTACTCTGATAACTCAAGGTTCGAATTCAACCACCAATATATTATGTAGCTAAATATTTATTGACAAACTATTATCTAAGGTTAAGTTTTGTTTCTCCTAAACAACATATCATAATTACACTTAATATTTTATATTTTACGGATAAATGACCTTTGCTTAAAACGCCATTGAAAAAATATTATTATAATTTTTAATTTTTACTTATAAAAATATATTAAAAATAATAATAATTGTAATGCATTATATCAAAAAGTATGTATATTACATGCAATATAAGATAATATAAAAATTTCCAAGATAAAAACCGATTTCGATGTATTCCTAAGATGGGCAACATATTTTAGGGAAAATCCGACCAACTGGTACAAGTCTAAGTTTTCAAAATGACTAACCTTGCTTGGTTATAAATTTTAGAATATATATTTATATTTATTATTATATTATATATATTAGGATATTTTTGGTATTTAGCTTATATTGATTTTTATATAAGTTAAGACATGCATTATAGATTCGAAGTTGATTGTAATAAAATTTTACGTTTGTATTATATCCCTAAAGCTATCATGGTATCAAGAGCTAGGTTTCGAGTGATTTGAGTATCAAATTTTGGGATGATCGTGGAAGTTTAGTTGAATCTTTAAATAGATAGAGTTACGTCACAACAACAAAAGTTTCTTGAAAATTTGCAAGAAATTTTCTACCCATATCAGCAACTTGTTCTTACGATTTTTAGAGTTTCAACTGTTGGATCATCCTGAAATTTTAACCACGTCTTCTTTGCATAAATATCTAAATTTTGAACGGTGGAGATCTTATTTGGAGCTACAGAAATCAATTTTTTTATGGTTCCAACATGATACTGTTTATTTTTAGTTCATTCTTTTCATCGTTGTTGATCTTGTAATTTGGGTTATTTTATTGATTTAATTTTGTAGTACTCGGTTATACGAATATTAAAATTATAGTAATTGGTTTATCAGCTTGAGATTTGATATTAGTTTTGGATTTGCAATCGAAATTGAAATTGGTTTTAGATCTACTTTCAAATTTAATTTTGCATAGGAACTAATTATTTTGAGTTTGGATTTGATTTCGGGTTTGTTTTCTTGATTGAATTTGGATATAGTTTAAATTTGGTGTTGAATTTGGATTCAACTTTGTTTCTGATTTGGGTTGAGTTTAGTTTCAGCAATATCTCGACATGTATGTCTCATCATCAACATGTCTTTTGTCAAACTGGTACTTCAAGTTTCTTTCCTTCTCTATGGATGTTGGATTCGGGTGCATCTCATCACATGTCTCCTCATTAGTCGTCTTTTGTTTCATTTTTTAATGATTCATCTTTATCCATCATGACAGCTGATGGCACTCCTATGCCGTTAATAGGTGTTGGTTCTGCAGTTACCCCAACGGTGTCTCTCTTTGATGTTTAGTATATTCTGGATCTCAAGTTAAATCTTATTTCGATTAGTCAATTATGTGAATCTGGTTACTTGGTTTCTTTTTCTTCTACTATTTGTTGTGTTATGGATCCGAGATCTCAAAAGGTAATTGGGAAAGGTCATAAGCAGGGAGGACTTTATATTTTGTATGAACTCAATGTATTTGTTGTGGGAACTTATAGTGTTGATTTATCATCTTTTCATTTGAGTGATTTGTCTTCTGACTTCTACATATGGCATGTTCGTTTAGGTCATGTTTCTCAATCTTGTTTACAATTTTTAGTTTCAACTGGAGCCTTGGTGATAACTAAAAGCTCATGATAATTTCTGACTGTAGCGGTTGTAAATTAGCGAAATTTGATGCTTTATATTTTCAGAAGAGTGTTATGTGTTCTCTTGCTCCGTTTGATATTGTGTATTCTGATGTGTGGGGACCTTCTCCCATGCCCCCAGAAGAAGGATCTAGATATTATGTTTTGTTTATGGGTGATTTCACTGGTTATACGTGGATTTATTTTATGAAGCGTATGTCTGATTTTTTTGGATATTTTAAATATTTTAGAGCTCATATAAAAACTCAACATAAAGCTATCATTAAATTTTTTCGTTGTAATTTGGGAGGTGAATACAACTCTAACATTTTTTTCGCTTTCTTGCTTCTGATGGGACTATACGTCAAACCTCATGTACTGACACTCCTCAACAGAATGGTGTTGCTGAAAGAAAACATCATCATCTTGTTGAAACAACTCGCTCATTTTTGTTGTCAGCTGATGTTCCAAGTGTATTTTAGAGTGAAACACTTCTTACTGCTGTTTATATGATTAACCGAATTCTCTAAGTTTTTCCAACATGGCATCAGAGCTATATGTTATAAGGCTTGTGAGACTCTTATAAAAATACATACATTTATATATATATATATTAAGTATTTATCTGAGATTTCAAATGGTATTAAAAATTTCTCCATATATATTTAGTGAAATATCAAGATGAAATGGTACGTGGAAAAGGAAAGAGAAGCAAGAATAAAAATGAAAGAGGAACATGAGCGGGGGAAATAATGAGAAAGATATCATGGCTCAAGAGGCCATGAAAGAAATTTTATTTTAGAGTTGCGGAGAGAATGTGCTCCTAAGTGTTTTTGGAGAGAAAGTGCTCCAAAGTGTTTTTGATGAGATAGTGCATCAAAATTGATGGTGGTGAGAAGTGCATCACAGGCGAAGAGAAAGTGCTTCGTAAATTTAAGATTATGGGGTGAATGTTGGAATAATCTTAAATTTAGTTATTAATTATTTGTTTATTTAATTATTAGATATTTAGCAATAGATTAATTATTAGAGAAAAATATTAATTTAGAATTGTTTAGTAGTGGGGTAGTGGAGTAGTGGAGTTATGGAGTAAATTATGGACATGTAATTTACCCATTAATTAGTAGTGGTTAGTTTTAGTAATAGTTAGTTTTAATATGTTTGTAAAGCCTATATAATGGTTAGTTTATCTTGAGTTTTAAAAGAAGAATAAAAGTAAGTAAAAATAGCAGTACAAGTTCTCTGCAAAATGTAGGTGTCTTTTTCTTCTCTAGTTTGTCACCTTTTGAGAAATTATATGATGAAGTGCCTGATTATGCTTCATTGCGTGTCTTTGGTTGTACCTGCTTTGTTCTTAAACCCCAGGTTGAGCGTAGTAAATTGCCTACAAAGTCTGCTTTATGTGTGTATTTGGGCTACGGTATTACCCAAAAAGGATATCATTGTTTTAACCCGGTCAGTAGAAAATTGTATATTTCTCGGCATGTTTACTTTTTGGAGCAAATTCCTTTTTTCTCTGTTCATGCTAGTTCGCATCATATAACACAGGAAGAGCTTATTCGTATCAATTCTCTTGACACGAATATTGAGGATGCTTCAACCACAAATTCTAGTACTTCAGTTCCAGAGACATCTATATCTCAAACCCCCACATTTCCACCGACTTTTACATCTACATCTTACACTCTAATGTCTCCACCTACTTTTACAACCAGTCAATCGTCACCAAAGATTTCAGATTCTCCTCCCACCTAATTGTCTACCAAAAGTTCGACTCCTTGCCATTTTGGCAGTCTACTCGCATACGTAAGTCCACCCAATTGCCTGATTTTATTTGTTCATCTTATTTCCCATCTTTTTCTTCATCCGTTACTTATGTTCACCATTTGTCTGAGACTGGATCGTATAGAAAGGTTGTTTATGATCCTTTATGGCAGAATGTTATGGCTGAGGAACTTACTGATTCACATCAAACTCATACATGGGATTTAGTCCCATTGCCTCCAGGAAAACATTCAATTGGTTATCGTTGGGTATATAAAATTAAGACAAAATATGATGGATCGGTTGAGCATTATAAGGCTCGACTTGCTAAAGGTTACTCTCAAGAGTATGGCTTAGATTATGAAGAGACTTTGGCGACTATTGCAAATATGACAACTGTTCGTACTTTGATTGTAGTGGGTTATGTTTGAAAATGGAAAATATTTCATATGGATGTTAATAATGCATTATTGTATGGTGATCTTCACGAGGAAGTTTATATGACACCTCATCCTGGTCTTCCGCATCAACCAGGTTATGTATGCAGACTTCATAAATCTATTTATGGTCTTTGCCAATCATCTCGTTGTTGGTTTGAGAAGTTTTCTACTATACTTTATGTAATATCCCATATTTTCAAATATTATTATTATAATTATTTGGATTTGTTTATGTGATTTTTATGTGAATTTTGGTGAATTATCTGATATTGGAATTGGTGTTTGGGTGTTTATATGTAATATTATTTGAGTATTTTAATTTTTATGTGCTCAGAATAAAATATAGATAATTGTGATATTTTTCTGGTAATTTTTGGAATGTTATATGATTTTATAATGATTTATGTATTTATTAATTATTTTCTGAATAATTACAAAATTATTTTATAAAGCCGGGAATCGTCCAACCTCAACTGTTTTTGCGTTTTTACAACCCGAAACTCTTCGAAAAACTCCTTCCTAACCTAATCTGGTAATTCCGGACATTTTTCATGTTTTGACTTTTTCGATCCGGATTACGGTTTGACCCGTGCGTGGACCGGCGCAAGATTTTCGATACGATAGTTATTTCGGTAATCAACAAAACCCGTATTCTCGAGAGACGGGATATTTTTACGCTATTTTCGTATATAGTGTTTCATAAAAAGCCCGGTTTTGATGATTATCCAATTCTGGTATTGAATTGTATCGTTTTTATAGTTACTTAGCGGCTAAGTAATCTATTTTCGAATCATTTTGCAGTTACTTAGCGGCTAAGCAACAAATTTATCGATCCAATATTATCCAATGCGTACCAATATTCTATAAGTATAAATATCTTTTTTATTTATTAATAATTATTATTAAAAATCAGTTTTTTTTCAGAAAATCAGATTTTCTCTCTCAAGAACTAGGGTTAGGGTTTTGATTTGTTCTTGAAGATCAAAACAGATTTGGGTATGATTTTGAGCTCCAGATCTTATGTATGAGTAACCAAAATGAAGCCCTCGATCCATACTACATGTACCCATCTTCAAAATCGACAAACGAGTGGTAAATTTTCAATTTCAAAAATTAGGGTTTATGGTCGAATTTAGGCGTTTCTTTTGTGTAGATTTTTGATTGTGTTTGATGCTTGAATAAGCTTTATCACGGACTGGGGAATCGATTCGTGTATAAACTTTATGTGTTTGTGTACAAGATGATAGTAGTCGAGTTCATAGTTTTATTTGAAAATTTGATTCGTTTAGTTTAGATTGTTCTTGATTATCTGGTTGTTTTGATTTCTAGAAAAGTTTCGAATAGATGTGAGCTTCGTTTTGCCATTGGAATTGTTAATTTTAGTTAACAGATTATTGATGTCATCCTTCCGCCGGTTTTTGGCCGGAGTCGTTCGGAAATTGATCGGAGAAGATGATCGGAGAAGAGTTGAGTGTTTCTGTTGCATGTGCTGAACTCGGAGAGTTGTTTTGAGTCTATTGGACTGAAAAACCAAGCCTAGCTACCTGTTTTTTTGGCTAAGAACGGACCGAACCGGACTTTTTCCGGTGGCCGGACCCCGACGCCGGATTCTGGGTTTCCCAGTTTCCGGTGAGGAGTTCATGCTTGACCCGGTTGGAGCCCCGACCCGACCCGTTAGTTTTAATTGAAACTCGGTTTTGATTTTGTGTTGCCCAAAATCAGATGTTAAAATGTATTTGTGGGTTTTTATTTTTATAAAAAAAATCAAAATTCAGTTTTAGTTTTAAAAATTATTTTCTTATATATTAAAAATCATTATTTGTAATTCTGAAAATGTATTTTTAATTCAAAAATAAATCCAAATTATTTAGTTAATTAATTTTAGTTGATAATTAATTATTTAATTAGTCAATTAATTTAAATATTAATTGATTAATTAATTTAATTAGTTATTAATTAATTTTATTTGATTATTTAATTAGATTTAATTATTTATTTTTGATTTAAAAATTCTGAAAAATAGTTTCAAGCTTTAAAATATTATTTTATATTATTTTCCAGGCTCGATAATCCTTATAAAATTATTTTAGGGTGTTCGAGCCCTATTATTTAATTATTAAATGATTCGGAGACCCGTTTTAATTCCGAAAAATGTTCAAAAATTCATAATAAATCAATTGTTCGTCCGTTTAATACGAAACGAACGCCTCCAGACTCCGAAAAATATTCTGCTTCTATTAAAAATACTTTCGAGACCCAAATTATTTTGTTTCAAAAGATCGCTTGTTTTATGAATCATTCTGAGTCGATTTTTGATCAATAAATTATATTTTTCACCCGATTTCCGTTTTAAACGTACCGAGTCCTGTGTTATATGAATTATGTGATACGTGAGTTATGTGATTACGTGTTATATGAATTATGTGTGTATGTGGATCAAGAGTCCTGTGATTGTCTGTTATATTTATGTGTGAGCTATCGTATGGGTAGACGATAGGATTTTGACGCGTAGTTCGTCGAGTGATTATCGGTTAGACGATTAAAGTTCTATATTTTAATTATAGAGGCGGATCATTCGAGTTGATCAGGACAAGACGTTGGATAATGAATAAGATGGAATGGCGTTGGATATATGGCTTCTAGCAATCGCAGGAGCAGCATATCGGTAAAGTGTTGAAAAGAAAGACGGTGATACTTTAAGACAGAATGTCAAAATTGATGCGTCTTTGCGAGTGTGACTAACTGCTAAAAACCCAAAGGCAAGTATCCCTATCATCACTTATTGTTCAAGTGATATTTATTTTAAATCTTTTGATGCAAGTATTGCTTTCCTTATTCTCAGTTTAGAATCGATAAATGTTTTACATATCGCTGAATTAAATAATTCTGTTATGCAAATACTCGTCTGATGTTCTATGTTAAGAATAGTCAAGTGATTTTACTTATCTAATTATCGGATTTATAATTGTTTTGGATTTTGAGAAAAGTGATTTGGTTGCGAATATTCCTACCCAAGAATTGGGGGAATAAAATTATTTCGGGTGTCAATTATTATGACCCCATTTTAATAAAAGGTTTTAAGACTGGATCATAATTGCGTAAGTGACCGGGACGGACGGTCCAGCGGAGGGCTATTTCTAAGTGCCATATGGAATATTATGACACAATTTTTTCCATAGGCAGGTATATTGCCTTTTGTTTGAGTACTCGTATTTTTGGGGTCACGTTTCTATGAATCATGACCTTGTGCTTTCACACGGGCTGATTAGCATGTGATAGTACGTCCGTCGGAGGATGATCCTAATCTAAATTATCATATCATTTTTGATATTCATAGAATAAATAATTTATCAACTGTTGCTGTTTTGGAATAATGGTAAAGTGCGGTTTTGATTCAGATTTTGATTTATGCTGATACTTACGTTGTTGTTAAATATCAAAGGTGGTATTAGTATAAATGAATGATGTTGACTTCAGTATGGAATGTTGTGAGCATCAAAGTTCGTATTGATATCTAATTTGATATGACAGCAAAATAAGTATTAATTTGAAGAGTTCGGTTTTGAGTAAAGTTTATGATTCAATCCATAATCAGTGTTTCATATTATTGTTGTTTACGATATTTCCGTAAACACTGTTTTACGAGTTTTATTCTCGTCAAGATTCAAAGTATTGCTGAAGCATTTCGCTCAAAAATATCAAAATGGTTTTGAATACAATTTAAGGAATCAATTATGGGATTCCTCAACTAAAGTTTTATGATTCAGCAATTATGATTTTAAATGTTCAGCTCTAATACAGATGTCGGTTTTATATCAAAACGACCCTATATATGTCATAATGATCTTGCTGAGCATTTCTTTCGCTCATACTTGCCTGTTTTTAAATTTAACCTCCAGTGATGATTAGCTTGTTGTTTAGCTGCGTAATTCGAGGAAGCAAAGAAGAAGCTCTTGGAAGGTGGTTGGTCCAGGGTTTGCGAACTACTGTAAGTTTTATTGTGTAAAGTTGTTTATATTATATTATATTATAGTTTTGTATATTTTATTTGGGCCTAGTATACTTCATTTCGAAGTTATACTAGTGGGTTTAATTTTGAGATTGAGATTTGTTGAAAAGAGTTTTAAAAGTAAAAGAAAGAGAAAAATTATTTGTGGAATTTTGAATTCTTGTTTCTAGAACTGTAACCTTAAAAGATCTTGGATTAGTTTGTGGTCATTTTTGATAAATATCTTCCGCTGGCATTTGTATTTTGATTTAACGGGTTAATTTGGATTGAGATTTTATAGTGACGACCAAATCCCCTGACCCCGGATTTGGGGGCGTTACAGATTAGTATCAGAGCTGAGGTTATAGTAAACTAGAAACGAGAGTGTGTAGGAGTGTGTATAGCTATGTGAGGACGTTTGAGCTCATATCGAGTTCCTGTTGGACTATTGGATATAGTACCAACGAATAAGTGAAGATAGGCGCATTCGTTTAAGATGGTTGTGCTGAGCTGGATGGAATTCCGGGAAGCTGCAAACTTCTGTTGTGGAATCTTTCGAGGCTACTACGATTCGACGATGATGGAGATTATCGATATCCTTAGAATATGAAGAAGTGTCTAGAATCAGATGGCGAGTCAACTGGAGAGTTCAAATTGGAGATAAATATTAAGACTTTGGCAATACCTTCTTTTTCTATAAATTCTTTTGACTTCTCTCAAAAAGAAATATCAGTTAGAAGACATAATCCCTAACACCAGTTTATTCATTTGGTGCCAGAATTTTTATTCTCTGGACTTCATTTCCTTCAGAAATATCAGTTTTGAAATCTTTTCAGCTTTATTCATTTGATTTTGAATTCTTTGATATTTTTATTCCGACTGAGATGAACAACCCTAACTGTAGGGGACACAAGGTATACATGTCTGTGTTATAGGAGTTGGATGGGACGCCATCACTTGTGTGTATTGTGAATACATGAAGGTTAACAACCTTTAGTAGTGTCTTAATTTGGACACGCAATACCAAGTTCGTTTGATCATATTGATCTCTCAGTTATTCTTTCATTTCAACAATATTTTTCTCAAATTCAGATTTTGGTTCTGTTATGATATCAAATTCTTTTATTTTTAAAATTCCATGATTTTATCATCCCAAATATTTGAAGGTATGCCAATCAAGTTAAGCTGAGTATCCTGGTCAAGTCAAAGTAAGGCGATGTGATGGAATTACGAAGGACGATAGTGGAGTGCAATGCGATTAAACTATCACTGGCATATAGCGAAGTCAATCTGTTTCTTTATTTCTCTCTTTATCTCTCTTTCTTTTCTTCTCTCTATCTTTCTCTCTATTCTTCTTTCTCGCGATCAGTAAAAGTGATTCTATTGAGGAATTGGTCAAAGGATGTAGACGGAACAGTGGTACACAGTGAAGCTCCTATAAAAGTTTTATTATACAAGGAATACAAGATTTATTCGAGATTTTGAAAAATTGAGTTTATTTGGAAATGGAAAGTTGGCTAGAAGATCCCTTAGTGCTTTCTTCTGCTGATTCCGAGGACGGAATCCTTATAAGGGGGGTAGATTGTAATATCCCATATTTTCAAATATTATTATTATAATTATTTGGATTTGTTTATGTGATTTTTATGTGAATTTTGGTGAATTATCTGATATTGGAATTGGTGTTTGGGTGTTTATATGTGATATTATTTGAGTATTTTAATTTTTATGTGCTCAGAATAAAATATAGATAATTGTGATATTTTTCTGGTAATTTTTGGAATGTTATATGATTTTATAATGATTTATGTATTTATTAATTATTTTCTGAATAATTACAAAATTATTTTATAAAGCCGGGAATCGTCCAACCTCAACTGTTTTTGCGTTTTACAACCCGAAACTCTTCGGAAAACTCCTTCATAACTTATCTGGTAATTCCGGACATTTTTCATGTTTTGACTTTTTCGATCCGGATTACGGTTTGACCCGTGCGCGACCCGGCGCAAGATTTTCGATACGATAGTTATTTCGGTAATCAACAAAACCCGTATTCTCGAGAGACGAGATATTTTTACGCTATTTTCGTATATAGTGTTTTATAAAAAGTTCGGTTTTGATGATTATCCAATTCTGGTATTGAATTGTATCGTTTTTATAGTTACTTAGCCGCTAAGTACTCTATTTTCGAATCATTTTACAGTTACTTAGCGGCTAAGCAACAAATTTATCGATCCAATATGATCCAATGCATACCAATATTCTATAAGTATAAATATCTTTTTTATTTATTAATAATTATTATTAAAAATCAGTTTTTTTTATTTTTCAGAAAATCAGATTTTCTCTCTCAAGAACTAGGGTTAGGGTTTTGATTTGTTCTTGAAGATCAAAACAGATTTGGGTATGATTTTGAGCTCCAAATCTTATGTATGAGTAACCAATCTGAAGCCCTCGATCCATACTACATGTACCCATCTTCAAAATCAACAAACGAGTGGTAAATTTTCAATTTCAAAAATTAGGGTTTATGGTCGAATTTAGGCGTTTCTTTTGTGTAGATTTTTGATTGTGTTGGATGCTTGAATAAGCTTTATCACGGACTGGGGAATCGATTCGTGTATAAACTTTATGTGTTTGTGTACAAGATGATAGTAGTCGAGTTCATAGTTTTATTTGAAAATTTGATTCGTTTATTTTAGATTGTTCTTGATTATCTGGTTGTTTTGATTTCTGGAAAAGTTTCGAATATATGTGAGCTTCGTTTTGCCATTGGAATTGTTAATTTTAGTTAACAGATTATTGATGTCATCCTTCCGTCGGTTTTTGGCCGGAGTTGTAATAACCCCAATTTTTGGGAAATTTTTGAAACCCTTATGAATAGTGTTTTTGCTGAATGAGAAAACTTTTCATGCCACACTATGTAGGGGTTCTGATATGGATATTCTGAGATTTTATTAGTACTTTATATGGGATATAAGTGTATGTAAAGATCGTCAGAATCCAAATCCGAACACTTTGATTTTTCCCGGAAATCCACTAGATACGGAAAGAATCGAGTATAAGGTAATAGGATAAAAAGTATTTAAATTAAAGGATTATAAGAGAGGATCATAAAAGGAATACAATATATTGAGAAAGGTTAAGGGAACCTAAGTAATAAGATCCCGGGTATGATCCCTCAAACGATAAACGAAAACGAAAGTTAAGCGAACCGTATAACAGATCAGCGGTCATTAGGCAAACAATTAGGAGGTTAATCAAGAAGGTTAGGGATGATGAGGTCATCCAACCAATAAGGAGAGGACAAAGGGGGGAGGATGACATCAGGAGCATGACATAAGCATGACATAAAGGGAAGGAGATGTGGTTAGTTTATAACCACACAAAATCAAGGTTAAATTGGTCATTAACCAAAAACAAAACAAAAGAACAACCAAGCTAAGCCAAACAAATCAAAAAACACAAAATCATTTCATTCTTATCATCTTGCTCTCGGCTTTTCACCTTTTTCAAAGGAAGAAAAATCAAAAATCAAGTTCCAAGCATTGTTAAATCACAAGGTAATTATCTAAGGTTCCTTGTACATAGATATGGATATGCTATAAGTTTAAGCTCCTAATTCATTCACAATCTCTTCCAATAAATCAAGGAAGAAGATGGTGAATAGTAACCTTCAAGAAATAACTTTAGTTTTCTTGAATTTTTATGAAAGATTAAGGTTATACAAGCAAGGATCAAGGTTCTTTTAGGCATTCAAAGCTCTTGGGTTGTGTTAGGAAGCTTCAAGGAGGTATAAACAACTTTCACCTTTAACTTATAGTTTGAACTTTGAGTTTTGATGAGTTTATGGATGGATTAATGTATATATAGAAATATCCATGTATGTATAGCAAGATCCATGCATGTTAGATAGTTTGGTTGGATTTGTGGTGATTTTGGATATGAATCTTGGTTAATGGTTAATGAATCTTAAGTTATGGTTAGTAGATCATGTTTGCGGTTGAATAAGTTGGAAAACCTTGAGATTATGGACTGACTTTGCCTTGATATAAGTTGTGTTTGATGTATTGATGATGGTTGGGTGGTTTGTAGTGAATTGGTAAAGAATTGGAGTGGTATAAATATTGGTAATCGCGTAAACATAGCCGTCGTAACGTCCGATTTTCTTTAGACTGTTTTTTGCATAACATTAGGACCCGAGGACCCCCTGCTAGATTATGACCACTGCCATGTTTAGATAGCTCATGTTACGAGCTTCGTTTTGATATATAGTTCGTTCGATTCCGATGCACGGTTTAGGAGAAACGACCGTTTCAAGTAACGGCGTTTCGCGAACGAAACTTTTCCCCTCGCCTTACTTTGAAACATAGGTTAAAGACCAAAAAGGGTTAATTAATGCATGAAACATTTATGGTAAGTGTGTTAGGCAGTTGGTAAGACACTCGCGAAGGAATCGCCTTAAAACTCGTAAAGGATTAAATTATTAAAAATGGTGGAGCCGAGGGTACCCGGGTGACTTAAGCAAATCAGTAAGCGCAAAACAAGCGTTAGAGTCTAAGTTAGTTAAAGTATAGATTTACAAGTGACTTTGGTTTAATTCCAACTTACTTGTTGTTTATAGGTTACCAGACTCGTCTCGAGCCATTCGTAACCCCCAGTCGCTCAGGCAAGTTTTCTACCCGATATACTGTTGTTGTGATGTAAATATATGTATATGCATTATCTTGTGATAGTGCATGATTGTTATTAGCAAATTTTGCGATATATTGGAGCATGCTGATATGGTATATATGCATGTCTGTTTCGTAATCTGGTTATCTATCTGTTGATTTCAATGCTTATAGTTGCATAATACCTATGCTAGAAATAAGCAAGTAGTTGCGTATACCCTTAGTATAGGGGATAAAAGGTGAACATATTTCTAAACCGGGAGTCGATGTTCCCGAGTATATTATATATATATATATATATTTATATATATATGGATATAGTTTCTAAAACTATGGATCGAATAAGGTTTATTCGATACCTTTATTTTACTTAATTGAATATTAATTTGAGTATTCATTCGAGGGCTTATGACTCAGTTTATTTTATTATTTGAATATTATTTGAATATTCATTCGAGGGCTTATGACTCAGTTTATATTATTATTGAATATTACTTGGATATTCATTTGAGGATGTATGACTCCTTTATTTTATGAATATTATTTATAGTATTCATTCGAGGTATTATGACTCCGCTTATTACTTAATAATATTCTTTATTGTATTAAAGAATAAGGTGTCGATAATCAAACTTACTTTTGATTATTCAAATAAAGATATTACTTTCGTATAAGTATATCTTTGATTATTTGCTATTCATTTCAAGTATAAGTTTTAATACTTCTACTTCAATTATTTTATAAAGATTATTCTTTATGGGAATATTATTTAAATAATAATATTCAGACATTTTCTAAATATTCTGGGGACTGATTTACTTCATTAAATCAGCTTCACTCCAAACATTCTTAAAAATGTTTTGCGAGTCTTCAAAATGATTTTTTTAAAAGTTAGAGCGGATCCCAAAACTCATTTTTTTAAGATCCTCCTTTCGAAGGGAATTTAAATACTCGCTCAAAACCTGAGGGATCCGGCTCTGTGGTGTGTTTTATATTCGCAACAAGGTTGCTGTTTTGATAAATGAATTGATTACTTACCCAACACTCGGGAAGTAAAATTCTTGGAACAAGTTAATCCATTAACAGGCATCGCCTGGGAAATATCGGTGAGTTCTCCTTTCCAAATAGATACGACTTCTTGGTGGAGCCGTATCAACAAGTTTCTACTTGGGGAAAGTGGGGACAAGCTTTACGTTTCAGAGTCATGGATTTCATCTGAACTAGGAGTGGCGTAAGTGGCCGAGTAGCGCCGGCCCAGCCTTATTATATTGGCCCAAATGGCCTGGAAGTTCCGCTAAGGCGGTCCATTCCTTAGGAGTTCAGTGTTCGGTTGACAAGTAAATCCGACAGGTTCTCCTCTACATGTAGAAAATGGTGGGGTTGTACTACTACGACTGATCATCGTAAGTGGTCTTCCTGGCGCGGCAAACTCCCGTAATGAGTTCATCATCCAATTGGATATTTCTGCAACACTACCCAGAGCACTTCGATAGAAAGGCTACGGTTGGGCGATTGTTGAGTGTTGGCAGGGTCAAGTTTTCAAAATGATGTTCGCATCAAATGAAGTATCTCATAACTTCATTTTATTTTGATGATATTTTAAAGGTTGAATCTGTTCAAGTATTATCTTGTAGTCTCATCTATGTGATGAACTTTTGAACTAATTATAACTTGAACGGTGGTAGTTCAAATAGTATTTGGAAAGGATATAAGTATATTGGAGTATCTTGTAACTTCATCTTTTAAACTTATATCTAGTAAATGATTATCTTATGCATGGCAAAGATTTTCAGAAAAAAAAAATGTTGAGACAAGGTTAGATATATGAGATCACCTTGCAACGATATTTTTTTATACAGTTATACACTGGGACTTTGTGTATATTATGCATGGAAGAGGACTTCCAATATTTTGAAAAGTATATATGTATATATACTGAATATTTTGCGACTTCATCGCATTAAGATATCAAACTTGGTTCATTTCTTTTGACCAAGACTTTCATGAGCATTATGAGTAGGCTCATATATTGTTAATCATTATACATATTATTTTGGTGGGCTTGCTGCTCACCCTTGCTTTCTTCTTTCATCACACAACATCAGATAGATAAGATGAACAGGACCAAGCTCCCAATTCGCAAGCGGATAGGAAACGTTCCGCAGCTTTCCGGAAGCGTTTAGGCCGCTGTAGCTGAGGTAAAAATTACCAATAGGCTAAGTTTTCAACTAGTAATGTACTAGACTTATGTATATTATGAATTGTAATAATGGCAAAGAAATGTAAATTTATTCAGAAACCTTTTTAAGGTGTATTGACTTAATTGTGGAATAAAACGACTTGTGATTATTTTTGGATATTCATCTCTGAGACTATAACTTGTGGTGTGTGTGTGTATATTGCGGGGTCACAGTAAAGAGTAGTTGATTGTTTAATAAGATTGGGTGTTGTTAAGGGAAGTGGAACTCGTGACGACCCGGATCCCCGACCCCGGATCTGGGGGTGTTACAGAAATGGTATCAGAGCTAAGCGTTATAAACCTCAGAGATGATGTGACGTTAAGATAATAAGTTCACTAAGATAATAGGAACTCTTGCCAAGTTCATAGTCGGGCTACCTAACGTAGTACCGACAGTTAAAACCCTTACGGGAACCCTTATAAGTATCGTGATAGTAACGTAGTTCGTTCTCGTATAGGGCAGCGGAGCACCGAACCTTGAGGTTCAGGAGCATCAACATGAGGATGTTTTATTACAAGCTGGAGATCAAATTGTGAATCCGATGGAGTACCCTAATGAGGGACCGGATGAGGTTCAGATAGAGAATGTTGCGGTTGAGGATGTTATTCCGGAAAGGATTGTGGCTGAGGAGGATCTCATGGAGGATCCTGATGAGAATGAAGAGAGGACCGCTGAGGAACTGATGACCATAGTCAGGGCGACTACCAGAGCAAGAATGGCCGCGAGGGTGGCCCTAGAGGATGAAGAGTTACCAAGGGCACAAAGGTTAATGAGGGCAGAAGGAGTGGGGCCTTCCATGACCCCAATTATACCAGTATCAGACCCTCTTCCAGAGGCTCCTGTAGACATCCATGAGGTTCCACCAATTCCTGTCCCATCCCCTGTACAGAGCCCAGCACATACTGAGGAAATGCCACCTTTATCCCCTGAACCATTGTCACCTGATACCGTGCTTGGTTATCCCTTTGGATCTCCTGGGTCTGCACCACCCGTACCCCATGGACTGCTAGATGCTACCACTCAGGCTTCTCTTATCGCCAATTATTATATGACTTTGGGTGGCCTGTCTGAGGCCCGTAATGTTAGGAGTGATCTGTTGGATCGACTTACTGCACCAAGGATTGAGGGCGGGATACTTCCGGCAGGATTAGCGTATAGCATGGAAAGGATTGAGGCTACCACCCGTGTTACAGCTAGAGGCCATCTTGAGGGTCAGGTCGATCCGGCTCTACTTGCGACTATCTTAGACCTCATCACCTCTGTGATGGAGCAGGTTAGGGATGTCGTGCGTGCTCGCATCTCTTAATCCATGGTAGTGTGTAGAGCCAGAGCAATCAAACAAGGGTTTCATGTAGCACCGCTTTTGGAGGATTAGCCTAAGTGACGAATGATTAGTTTTAATGATGAGATGACTATCTACGGTAGTACTTTTGGGATAGGAGCGATAAGTTCAAATGATGTAACCCTCTGTAATATGTTCAGTTGTTATACCCTCGAACAAATGGTTATGTATATATTCGTTAATTTCAGTTCAGGTCAGTTTGTTTGTGATAAATCACATTGTTAATTTCTCTATTAACACTTAAGAGAGTGTCATGAAGTTTATCGAACTTAAGAATTCATGATTTACAATCGTGCAAGGACTAAACGAAGGGGAAGACTTAAGCAAAGTAAGTAAGACAAATATCCGGAGATTCTCAAAATTTTCCAAGTAATATGCCCCCACAAGGAAAAAGATTAAGGGCAAACCTGGAACGTAATAATCAGGGAGGTTACAATTAAGATATAAAGAACCCGAAATATAATAAAGTGGAAAATGAAGATTTTAAATTAAAAGATGACTCCAATTATGGGGAGTAGGAAGAAATATTTAGACTGAGGAATCAAAAGTCGAGTAAGGAAAGGAGACCCGAGATGGTACCCCTATACGGCAATTCATGGACCTGTCTAAAGAGAACTTAGACTATTATCCCCAACCACCACCCTGAGGAGACAGTGCGGTGGGAAATTCTTTCATGACCTTTAAGTCGCTAAGCTCTCAGAGTTCTAAGGAACAAGCTGACCCAGTCGAGGCAAGAGCCTGGCTAAAGGAAATAGATGAATCATTTGAGACTCTAAATGATTGACGAACCACAAAAGACTGTTTTGTCACTTACCCTCCTAAGAGAGAGACCACCCGTTGGTGAAAGACCAAGAAAGGCACGGAGCCAGAGGTTAGAATAAACTGATTTAAGTCCAGTCAATTGTTTTTGGGAAAGTAATTCCCAAAGATAAGGAGATAGTGTAAAAGCTTTAGAGCCAGAACAAAGGCAGACAAGTATGATAAATTATGAATCTTTGTTGTAAAAGTTGTCAAGATTCGTTCTGAGGACACGAATCCAGAATGACGGGATGTTTGAAATCAATGCTTATATTGTGATTGATTTGTGAAATAACGATAAGAGAAAGGAAAATAAAAAGAAACTGAAGTGGAAAGGAATATAAAGGCAATAGAGTTTGAGGAATGATAAGGGAGTTGGGTATGAGGAAACCCTAAAGACTCATAGCAATAGAAATAGAAAAGTATGTAATCGTCAGGATGATGATCCACCATGAGTTAAAATTGATGGTTGAAGGCATAAGAGATACATATATTGTACCCCCTTTAAGTTGGGAGGATTCGAGGAAACCTTGAGATAGTTCGAAGGATAAATATTGAGACACGGATAGACTGAGGAGACAAGAAAGTAAGAAATCAGGAAAAATTGGATGAAGGAAGTGACCTTCAATAATGTGAAATGTAAGACCGGTGGCTCGATACCCAGAAAGGGAGACGCCAGGTATGGGAGGTATCCCAACATTGAGGTGACTGTTGAGATAAACAACAAAAGTAAATAAGGAATTATTAAGAAGAAGTTCACGTTGAACATGACCAATATCTTCCAGAACATCCATGTTATCATTACCAAATCAGGAAAGAAAAGTGGATGACCATTGTTATCTTTTGGAGGCCATATGGATTGACCTCAATTTGTATAAGGATGCTATTATGAAGTTAGGTATAGACTATCGAGGTGGGAATGATTGAATAAGACACCCTTATCAGGGATATATGACTTGATTTATCCATGGAAGGATGCAGGTACCTTTTAAAGGTGGAATTAAGGATAGAACATCGGTAACTTAAAATGAATCCTAGGGGAATGCATAAAGGTTGGAATTTCACCCTTAATAAGGACAGTATGAGTTTTGACAGTATGATTTGGAAAGGGTTAATGTAGCAACAACCTTTAAGAATCAGTGGAGAAATTTTTCAGAAGTATATAGACAATGGTTCTAGTAATAGTAAATGGTATTTTAATATGCCCTGTATCTAGGGAATACAGGAGGAACGATTGAAGGATAACCTTAGAGGTTTTACAAGGAGAAAGGTAATATTCAAAATTTTCAAGAATAGAAATGTTGATAAAGGAAATATGACGTAATTATAATGTTGCCAAGTGGGGCACGTGTTAGACCACGAGAAAGTATGGATCGAACCAGTAATGGTCGAAATTATTCAGGGCAATTAGGACTTAAGATAAAAGATGTTCTAATTATGATTGAGAGTCAGTCATGACAGTGATTAACCTCTAAAGACTGAGACAATAACTTATGGAAAAATGGTGATTTTTTTTACTCATCAGATTTTAAGGAAAACATCTTCACATAAGCTGTGATTGAAATGAGGTAGAAAATTATTTGGAGGTGGTTAAAATGACATTGACTGTAAGGAAATTGTACTATCAGGAAAGGCCAAAGAGGTGGCCGACACTTTAAAGGTAAGAGGATAATTATAGGCACTTGTGCCAAAGGAATACAGTGATGATGGTTAAAACTGTGAAGGTTGTATTATGGTTTGGAAGATTGACATTCCTTCTGATGACTGTGCAATACCCAGCCGTAATAGTAGTTGGTAAAGGTTTAATTCATGTAATCGCCATGAGCGGGCTATCTATCTTAGAAGGTACTATCTTGAGAATGAGCCTGGACCATGTTTCAAAAGGACTAAACGAACCTTTGAGATCAGGAGTGTTCTTCATGAATCAGAAATGGTGATTATGTTACCTCCTTAGAAGGATTTGATATGACATGTATGGACTCCATATGGTTAGCTATTAAGATTTCATGGAAAGTGAATGATGAAAGTGGGTCAGTGGTGGACCATAGTAAGGCAGCAATGATTCTGCGAGTAACGAGCTTATTACAACCGTGAGAGTTGTATTGGAATGGATGTTGAGATTGAGTACCACTAAACGGGTCGTGGTAGTGTATAAGTTATCATTGATAGACTAATTAAGTAGAGTATCTACCTATTGAATATTTATTCCCTCTTATGAAAAGATAGTCGTATTACTATATGAGGAAGGTTGCGGTGCAAGCATAGAACTCTAGTAACGGTGATGTCTAAAATGAGATCCCAGGTTCGATTTTCGAAATCGAGGGAGTTTCAAAGGTGATTGTGTATAAGCTCGAGGAAGAGCATGGGTCCATAGAATGATGGACGGAATAGAAATATTTAGGCATGGGAAATACGATGCTATAATACTTGATGCTGATATAAATACGTATATGTTTTGTTCTCCTATGACAAACCTCTATAGTTCAGAGGTAGGTTCCAAGCCAGATATTTTGTGGCAGTATATTTTTTTTATATATACAATTCTCTTCAGTTCGTTCTTTTTTCTTCTTTTCATTTCATGTAAGTTGAGAAGAACAACCCTTCCAGAAGGGGAGGTATTGCCGAATGACTGTCTATCTGTGTGATAGAAGCCTAGTAGGATACCAACTATTGTTTAATTGCTTGTCAAGTACTAAAGGCTGGCCACCTTCTGTACTAACTATGCGAGATAACAAGTGTTCATGATCATAGTGATCTCTCAATAAATTCTTTTACTTCTATATGAAGGATTAAGCTTTCGAAAATAGAAACAGCTGAAAAAGGAGTAGTAAAGTTATGGTGGTATTCAGAATGGGAACACATTCATAATACTAAGGTTGACGTGGTTATTAAAAGGTTATAGAACGCTAACGAGCAAAAGTATAACCAGTATAATATTAGGAACGGAAGGTAGTAGCGATTACGAACTCGAAAAGAATGGGTATTGAGAAGCAAAAGCTCTAATGCTAAACGCTATAATGAGAGTCTGTGCAATAGACTTGAAAGAATTTGGAATGATCACTTAACGCGGATTTAGTTATATCACGACAATAGATCATATGTCATTATTGAGGTGTCACCTTATGAGATCCTTGAGGGAAGATAATGTCGATCTCCCTTATGTTAGGATGAAGTTGTAGAGCGCAAGATGCTCGGACCCGCAGTAGTCCAAAGGACCAGGGATATAATAGATCTAATCAGAGGACGGCTGGTAGTAACCCAAGATGGACATAAGAGGTATGCTGATTTGACTCAAAAAGGACAAAGAGTATGAAATAGGGGGCCTAGTAATGTTATAGGTATCCCCTTGGAAACCCTTGAAAAAGGATTGATGAGGTTCGGAAAGAAAGGAAAGCTAAGTCTACAATTTGTTGGACCCTTGGATATATTAAGACATTTGGGAAGTTAGCATATGAGCTAGCCCTACCCCCGAACCTGTAGCAAGTTCATAACGTGTTCCACGTATCAATGTTAAGGAAGTGTAATTCGGATGCCAGACAAATAGGGGCATATGAGCGCATAGACATGCAACCAGACGTAACCTATATGGAGCAACCAGGAAGGGAATAGAGTAAAAAGGAACGAGTGCTTAGGAGAAGGGTTATCAAACTAGTAAGAGTTTGATGGTAGAACCACAATGTGGGAAAATTTACTCGAAAGTTAGAAAGTGCAATGCTAAGAGAGTATCCCTATTCATTTTCTATCTGATTCCGGGACGGAATCCTTTTAAGGAGGGGAGACTGTAATAACCCCAATTTTTGGGAAATTTTTGAAACCCTTATGAATAGTGTTTTTGCTGAATGAGAAAACTTTTCATGCCACACTATGTAGGGGTTCTGATATGGATATTCTGAGATTTTATTAGTACTTTATATGGGATATAAGTGTATGTAAAGATCGTCAGAATCCAAATCCGAACACTTTGATTTTTCCCGGAAATCCACTAGATACGGAAAGAATCGAGTATAAGGTAATAGGATAAAAAGTATTTAAATTAAAGGATTATAAGAGAGGATCATAAAAGGAATACAATATATTGAGAAAGGTTAAGGGAACCTAAGTAATAAGATCCCGGGTATGATCCCTCAAACGATAAACGAAAACGAAAGTTAAGCGAACCGTATAACAGATCAGCGGTCATTAGGCAAACAATTAGGAGGTTAATCAAGAAGGTTAGGGATGATGAGGTCATCCAACCAATAAGGAGAGGACAAAGGGGGGAGGATGACATCAGGAGCATGACATAAGCATGACATAAAGGGAAGGAGATGTGGTTAGTTTATAACCACACAAAATCAAGGTTAAATTGGTCATTAACCAAAAACAAAACAAAAGAACAACCAAGCTAAGCCAAACAAATCAAAAAACACAAAATCATTTCATTCTTATCATCTTGCTCTCGGCTTTTCACCTTTTTCAAAGGAAGAAAAATCAAAAATCAAGTTCCAAGCATTGTTAAATCACAAGGTAATTATCTAAGGTTCCTTGTACATAGATATGGATATGCTATAAGTTTAAGCTCCTAATTCATTCACAATCTCTTCCAATAAATCAAGGAAGAAGATGGTGAATAGTAACCTTCAAGAAATAACTTTAGTTTTCTTGAATTTTTATGAAAGATTAAGGTTATACAAGCAAGGATCAAGGTTCTTTTAGGCATTCAAAGCTCTTGGGTTGTGTTAGGAAGCTTCAAGGAGGTATAAACAACTTTCACCTTTAACTTATAGTTTGAACTTTGAGTTTTGATGAGTTTATGGATGGATTAATGTATATATAGAAATATCCATGTATGTATAGCAAGATCCATGTATGTTAGATAGTTTGGTTGGATTTGTGGTGATTTTGGATATGAATCTTGCTTAATGGTTAATGAATCTTAAGTTATGGTTAGTAGATCATGTTTGCGGTTGAATAAGTTGGAAAACCTTGAGATTATGGACTGACTTTGCCTTGATATAAGTTGTGTTTGATGTATTGATGATGGTTGGGTGGTTTGTAGTGAATTGGTAAAGAATTGGAGTGATATAAATATTGGTAATCGCGTAAACATAGCCGTCGTAACGTCCGATTTTCTTTAGACTGTTTTTTGCATAACATTAGGACCCGAGGACCCCCTGCTAGATTATGACCACTGCCATGTTTAGATAGCTCATGTTACGAGCTTCGTTTTGATATATAGTTCGTTCGATTCCGATGCACGGTTTAGGAGAAACGACCGTTTCAAGTAACGGCGTTTCGCGAACGAAACTTTTCCCCTCGCCTTACTTTGAAACATAGGTTAAAGACCAAAAAGGGTTAATTAATGCATGAAACATTTATGGTAAGTGTGTTAGGCAGTTGGTAAGACACTCGCGAAGGAATCGCCTTAAAACTCGTAAAGGATTAAATTATTAAAAATGGTGGAGCCGAGGGTACCCGGGTGACTTAAGCAAATCAGTAAGCGCAAAACAAGCGTTAGAGTCTAAGTTAGTTAAAGTATAGATTTACAAGTGACTTTGGTTTAATTCCAACTTACTTGTTGTTTATAGGTTACCAGACTCGTCTCGAGCCATTCGTAACCCCCAGTCGCTCAGGCAAGTTTTCTACCCGATATACTGTTGTTGTGATGTAAATATATGTATATGCATTATCTTGTGATAGTGCATGATTGTTATTAGCAAATTTTGCGATATATTGGAGCATGCTGATATGGTATATATGCATGTCTGTTTCGTAATCTGGTTATCTATCTGTTGATTTCAATGCTTATAGTTGCATAATACCTATGCTAGAAATAAGCAAGTAGTTGCGTATACCCTTAGTATAGGGGATAAAAGGTGAACATATTTCTAAACCGGGAGTCGATGTTCCCGAGTATATTATATATATATATATATATTTATATATATATGGATATAGTTTCTAAAACTATGGATCGAATAAGGTTTATTCGATACCTTTATTTTACTTAATTGAATATTAATTTGAGTATTCATTCGAGGGCTTATGACTCAGTTTATTTTATTATTTGAATATTATTTGAATATTCATTCGAGGGCTTATGACTCAGTTTATATTATTATTGAATATTACTTGGATATTCATTTGAGGATGTATGACTCCTTTATTTTATGAATATTATTTATAGTATTCATTCGAGGTATTATGACTCCGCTTATTACTTAATAATATTCTTTATTGTATTAAAGAATAAGGTGTCGATAATCAAACTTACTTTTGATTATTCAAATAAAGATATTACTTTCGTATAAGTATATCTTTGATTATTTGCTATTCATTTCAAGTATAAGTTTTAATACTTCTACTTCAATTATTTTATAAAGATTATTCTTTATGGGAATATTATTTAAATAATAATATTCAGACATTTTCTAAATATTCTGGGGACTGATTTACTTCATTAAATCAGCTTCACTCCAAACATTCTTAAAAATGTTTTGCGAGTCTTCAAAATGATTTTTTTAAAAGTTAGAGCGGATCCCAAAACTCATTTTTTTAAGATCCTCCTTTCGAAGGGAATTTAAATACTCGCTCAGAACCTGAGGGATCCGGCTCTGTGGTGTGTTTTATATTCGCAACAAGGTTGCTGTTTTGATAAATGAATTGATTACTTACCCAACACTCGGGAAGTAAAATTCTTGGAACAAGTTAATCCATTAACAGGCATCGCCTGGGAAATATCGGTGAGTTCTCCTTTCCAAATAGATACGACTTCTTGGTGGAGCCGTATCAACAAGTTTCTACTTGGGGAAAGTGGGGACAAGCTTTACGTTTCAGAGTCATGGATTTCATCTGAACTAGGAGTGGCGTAAGTGGCCGAGTAGCGCCGGCCCAGCCTTATTATATTGGCCCAAATGGCCTGGAAGTTCCGCTAAGGCGGTCCATTCCTTAGGAGTTCAGTGTTCGGTTGACAAGTAAATCCGACAGGTTCTGCTCTACATGTAGAAAATGGTGGGGTTGTACTACTACGACTGATCATCGTAAGTGGTCTTCCTGGCGCGGCAAACTCCCGTAATGAGTTCATCATCCAATTGGATATTTCTGCAACACTACCCAGAGCACTTCGATAGAAAGGCTACGGTTGGGCGATTGTTGAGTGTTGGCAGGGTCAAGTTTTCAAAATGATGTTCGCATCAAATGAAGTATCTCATAACTTCATTTTATTTTGATGATATTTTAAAGGTTGAATCTGTTCAAGTATTATCTTGTAGTCTCATCTATGTGATGAACTTTTGAACTAATTATAACTTGAACGGTGGTAGTTCAAGTAGTATTTGGAAAGGATATAAGTATATTGGAGTATCTTGTAACTTCATCTTTTAAACTTATATCTAGTAAATGATTATCTTATGCATGGCAAAGATTTTCAGAAAAAAAAAACGTTGAGACAAGGTTAGATATATGAGATCACCTTGCAACGATATTTTTTTATACAGTTATACACTGGGACTTTGTGTATATTATGCATGGAAGAGGACTTCCAATATTTTGAAAAGTATATATGTATATATACTGAATATTTTGCGACTTCATCGCATTAAGATATCAAACTTGGTTCATTTCTTTTGACCAAGACTTTCATGAGCATTATGAGTAGGCTCATATATTGTTAATCATTATACATATTATTTTGGTGGGCTTGCTGCTCACCCTTGCTTTCTTCTTTCATCACACAACATCAGATAGATAAGATGAACAGGACCAAGCTCCCAATTCGCAAGCGGATAGGAAACGTTCCGCAGCTTTCCGGAAGCGTTTAGGCCGCTGTAGCCGAGGTAGAAATTACCAATAGGCTAAGTTTTCAACTAGTAATGTACTAGACTTATGTATATTATGAATTGTAATAATGGCAAAGAAATGTAAATTTATTCAGAAACCTTTTTAAGGTGTATTGACTTAATTGTGGAATAAAACGACTTGTGATTATTTTTGGATATTCATCTCTGAGACTATAACTTGTGGTGTGTGTGTGTATATTGCGGGGTCACAGTAAAGAGTAGTTGATTGTTTAATAAGATTGGGTGTTGTTAAGGGAAGTGGAACTCGTGACGACCCGGATCCCCGACCCCGGATCTGGGGGTGTTACAGGAGTCGTTCGGAAATTGATCGGAGAAGATGATCGGAGAAGAGTTGAGTGTTTCTGTTGCATGTGCTGAACTCGGAGAGTTGTTTTGAGTTTGTTGGACTGAAAAACCAAGCCTAACTACCTGTTTTTTTGGCCAAGAACGGACCGAACCGGACTTTTTCCGGTGGCCGGAACCCGACGCCGGATTCTGGGTTTCCCAGTTTCCGGTGAGGAGTTCATGCTTGACCCGGTTGGAGCCCCGACCCGACCCGTTAGTTTTAATTGAAACCCGGTTTTGATTCTGTGTTGCCCAAAATCAGATGTTAAAATGTGTTTGTGGGTTTTTATTTTTATAAAAAAAATCAAAATTCAGTTTTAGTTTTAAAAATTATTTTCTTTTATATTAAAAATCATTATTTGTAATTCTGAAAATGTATTTTTAATTCAAAAATAAATCCAAATTATTTAGTTAATTAATTTTAGTTGATAATTAATTATTTAATTATTCAATTAATTTAAATATTAATTGATTAATTAATTTAATTAGTTATTAATTAATTTTAATTGATTATTTAATTAGATTTAATTATTTATTTTTGATTTAAAAATTCTGAAAAATAGTTTCAAGCTTTAAAATATTATTTTAAATTATTTTCCAGTCTCGATAATCCTTATAAAATTATTTTAGGGTGTTCGAGCCCTATTATTTAATTATTAAATGATTTGGAGACCCGTTTTAATTCTGAAAAATATTCAAAAATTCATAATAAATCAACCGTTCGTCCGTTTAATACGAAACGAACGCCTCCAGACTCCGAAAAATATTCTGCTTCTATTAAAAATACTTTCGAGACCCAAATTCAATTCTTTTATTTCGAAAGATCGCTTGTTTTACGAATCATTCTGAGTCGATTTTTTATCAATAAATTATATTTTTGACCCGATTTCCGTTTTAAACGTACTGAGTCCTGTGTTATATGAATTATGTGATATGTGAGTTATGTGATTACATGTTATATGAATTATGTGTGTATGTGGATCAAGAGTCTTGTGATTGTCTGTTATATTTATGTGTGGGCTATCGTATGGGTAGACGATAGGATTTTGACGCGTAGTTCGTCGAGTGATTATCGGTTAGACGATTAAAGTTCTATATTTTAATTATAGATGCGGATCATTCGAGTTGATCAGGACAAGACGTTGGATGAAGAATTAGATGGAATGGCGTTGGATATCTGGCTTCTAGCAATCGCAGGAGCAGCATATCAGTGAAGTGTTGAAAAGAAAGACGGTGATACTTTAAGACAGAATATCAGAATTGATGCGTCTTTGCGAGTGTGACTAACTGCTAAAAACCCAAAGGCAAGTATCCCTATCATCACTTATTGTTCAAGTGATATTTATTTTAAATCTTTGGATGCAAGTATTGCTTTCCCTATTCTCAGTTTAGAATCGATAAATGTTTTATATATCGCTGAATTAAATAATTCCGTTATGCAAATACTCATCTGCTGTTCTATGTTAAGAATAGTCAAGTGATTTTACTTATCCAATTATCGGATTTATAAATGTTTTGGATTTTGAGAAAAGTGATTTGGTTGCGAATATTCCTACCCAAGAATTGGGGGAATAAAATTATTTCGGGTGTCAATTATTATGACCCCATTTCAATAAAAGGTTTTAAGATTGGATCATAATTGCGTAAGTGACCGGGATGGACGATCCAGCGGAGGGCTATTTCTAAGTGCCATGTGGAATATTATGACACAATTTTTGCCACAGGCAGGTATACTGCCTTTTGTTTGAGTACTCGTGTTTTGGGGTCACGTTTCTATGAATCATGACCTTGTGCTATAACACAGGCTGATCAGCATGTGATAGTACGTCCGTCGGAGGATGATCCTAATCTAAATTATCATATCGTTTTTGATATTCATAGAATAAATGATTTATCAACTGTTTCTGTTTTGGAATAATGGTAAAGTGCGGTTTTGATTCAGATTTTGATTTATGCTGATACTTACGTTGTTGTTAAATATCAAAGGTGGTATTAGTATATATGAATGATGTTGACTTCAGTATGGAATGTTGTGAGCATCAAAGTTCGTATTGATATCTAATTTGATATGACAGCAAAATAAGTATTAATTTGAAGAGTTCGGTTTTGAGTAAAGTTTATGATTCAATCCATAATCAGTGTTTCATGTTATTGTTGTTTACGATATTTCCGTAAAGACTGTTTTACGAGTTTTATTCTCGTCAAGATTCAAAGTATTGCTGAAGTATTTCGCTCAAAAATATCAAAATGGTTTTGAATACAATTAAGGAATCAATTCTGGGATTCCTCAACTAAAGTTTTATGATTCAGCAATTATAATTTTAAATGTTCTGCTCTAATGCAGATGTCGGTTTTATATCAAAACGGCCCTATATATGTCATAATGATCTTGCTGAGCATTTCTTTCGCTCATACTTGCCTGTTTTTAAATTTAACCTCCAGTGAGGATTAGCTTGTTGTTTAGCTGCGTAATTCGAGGAAGCAAAGAAGAAGCTCTTGGAAGGTGGTTGGTCCAGGGTTTGCGAACTAGTGTAAGTTTTATTGTGTAAAGTTGTTTATATTATATTATATTATAGTTTTGTATATTTTATTTGGGCATAGTATACTTCATTTCGAAGTTATACTAGTGGGTTTAATTTTGAGATTGAGATTTGTTGAAAAGAGTTTTAAAAGTAAAAGAAAGAGAAAAATTATTTGTGGAATTTGGAATTCTTGTTTCTAGAACTGTAACCTTAAAAGATCTTGGATTAGTTTGGGGTCATTTTTGATAAATATCTTCCGCTGGCATTTGCATTTTGATTTAACGGGTTAATTTGGATTGAGATTTTATAGTGACGACCAAATCCCCTGACCCCGGATTTGGGGGCGTTACACTTTATTTAGTTGGTTTTCGTGTTACTAATCATGATTCCGCTTCTTTTTGCAAGATCTAAGAGTGTTGGTCAGTATCTTTGTCTTTATATGTTGATGATATGATTTGTTAGGTCACACACACACTGTAGAGGGGGTGAATACAGTGTAAAGTACAATCAAATCGAACTCTAAAAACTCAAGTAACAGAAAAAAAAAACTTTATTGAAACAATAAACTCTGTTACAGTATGAACTGTTACCTCTCAGTGATGAACAAATATCACGAGAGCTGCTAGGGTTATATGAATAATCTTCTCGAATATGATAACACTTATAGTGTAAACCCTATGTCTGTGTTTATATACTACACAGTTACAAGATAATCGCTAATTGATATGGAATATAATTCTGCTTCCTAAAATATATCAATCAGATATCTTTTCTTCCAAGTATTCTATTCTTCATAGAATTCCTTCTTCATGCATATCTCTTCTTATGTTTATCTCGATCTAATTTCCTTTAATCAGCTACTGTCCTTATCTGAACGTTCTTCAGCACTTAAGTTCTGATATCCATCTTCTAATGATTATCTCCTGATAATATAAGTACTGATATCCTTAAGTCCTGACCTCCAGTAAGTACTGATTTATCCTGTTTAAGTAAGATCTAAACATAAATCATATTAGCCATGACATTATCAAATATATCTAACAATCTCCCTCAACTTGTAAATTAGCATAATATACAAGTTCAATAAATATTTGATGATGTCAAAAACATTAAGTACAAATGCATGAGAATTAGACTAGATAACTACAACTTACAGTCCTTAAGCTTTACCAATATTTTAACTTCTGATAACAGCTTCAGTCTGTACAAATATCAGAATTTAATCAGTTGTAGATCTTGACTTGGTTTCATCTTCTGATCTATCTGATGTCAGGAGTTGTTCTGAGATAGTTCTTCAACAAACATCTCTCAGCATATCTAAGTTCATCAATCATCCTCCTTTTAGCCCTGAGATCATTAATCTTAGCTTTTCTTATATCCTGATCCAGTCTGATCAAATATGCCTTATCAGACTCAAGATTGAATTCCACAGCCCTGTAACCCAGAAAGGTAGTTATAATCTTAGCAGTGTTGGGCTTCATTTCAACTATATCACCCTTGTGATCTTTGTACTTTGGAACATATGTGCTGTTAGACTTAACAGAATAAAGCCTTTTCTGTCTCTGAATCTGATCCTTCAAATAGTTTACAGCACTTCCTGTCAATCTGTCATCCACTTGAAGTAAGAATAGTACATGCTCCAATTCTTCAAAATACTTCAATTGAATGGCATTTTTCCTTATATGATAAACCCTACCATCTGTCATGAAGTACAACAAGATGTGTTCTTTTAAGTAGGTATGGTAGACCATTTGTACAGATTCCAGTTGATTCAATCTCTCAGAAGTTGCTCCAATACCTGGTTCACTCAAGAAAGTTGGATCATTGGTAGTGTTCTGTATTCTTCTTTCATCAACACTTCCCAATCCAGTTTTATTCCTTTCCAGTAACTACTCTTGCTTCAAAACCACTTGCAGCAGTCTTCAAAGGTTGAGTCTGTTTTGCTTTAGTGAATCCTGGTAGGAGTTTGTTTGATCTATCTTCTGATATCAAGTTAACTTGAGCTATGTCAGAGGTTACTTGCTTCTTCAAAATATCAGAACTTACAGTCTCTTGACTCTGAACAACTTGAGTCATGTCAGAGGTTGTTTTAAGAACTTTTCTTGAAGTCAGAGCAAGATCATCCTTTTCATCAGTGATTTCTTCATTCTCAGGAGGCACATAAACCTTGAAAAGTTCACCAACCTTTTCTTTACCCTTGGATCTTGGATCTATCTGCGGTTGTGATTTAGCCAATGTTGCTTCAGTATTTGTCCTTTCTTTTATCATAATGCCTTTGAGTTTTGGAAGTGTCTTTTCACCAGAAGCTTCAGATTTAGATGTGACTTTCTCTGATTTAAGTCTGGCTTCTTCTTCCATTAAACTCTCCAAGTCCATTCCTGGATTTTCCTAAAGAAATAACTGTCTTGACATTTCTTCATCAAGATCTAAAAGTTCATCAGAACTTATCCTTTTACCAGTAGCAGAACTAATTCTTTTCCCAGCATTAAAACTTGTCTTGTGACTTGTGATTTCAGCTTTTCTTGATGAGAAACCTCTACCTTGACTATGACCTCTACCCATTCCCGAGTTTCCTTGATCACCCATTTCATCATCCTTCCCTTTCAGTGTCTTATCAGTCTTGCATTTGGACTTAATTACTTTCTCCCCCTTTTTAGCATCAGCAGGTAATAGAAGAGAGACAAGCAATTCCACTGAGGCTTGGATTTCATTAAGTTGAGATTGCTGAGAAGCTTAATTTTTCAGAATATCATCAATCTGAGCTTGTTGAGTCTGTTGAGTCTTCTCAATATAAGCAATCATGTCAAAGGTAGGTTGGAAGAACTTTTTCTTGTCAATCTTTTGAATTTGTTCCTGTTTGATGAATTCTTCCTGAATCTTGTGTAGCTCTGCATGAGTAGTAGAATGAAGACCTTGTAGATGTTTAGTACTCAATGCAGTGACTCTAAGCTGTGTTTTGAAATCATCAGTATTTAACATCTCATCATCTTTTGTCAATTGCTCAGCCAGATTCTTTGCAGATGGAACACAAGTAATTGAGTTCCATTCCTTAGTCCACTCCTGTCCTGCAGGAGTTTCACTCCAAGGCACTGGTGCTTCTTTTGTAACAAACTTCTTAACAAGTTCAAATTTAAGAACAGTTTGTTGAGGGGCATGTCCTGAAGGACCTGCTTCATCAGCATCTGTATTTGGAGCAGCATCACCAGTATCTCTAGCATTTGCAGCATCAGAACTTATAAAATCAGTATCTTCTGATAAAACAACAGTATGAGTAACAATGGAGGCTTCAGCATCCTCTAATTGCTGATCTGGTTCCAAGTTCTGATCAACAGCCATATCCTGATGCTCACCTATATTCTGATCATCAGCATCTAGATGCAGAGAAGGTATAGTAGATAATTCAGGAGTTTGAGCAGCATCAGTAACAGGTGTTGTTGATGGATTAGTTGATGTTGGAGCTTCTAAGTAAAATACTCCAGGCACAACCAAGTTCTGGATATCAATATCAGCACTTGTGCCTGAATTAACAGGAGATACAGTCTTAGGAGACACGGAAGGTGTGTTGGCCTTTTCAGTAACAGCTTCCTTAGTTGAAGTTAATGGAGAAGGAGGGACTTTAGCAGATTCCTTTTCTTGTGAGATCAGAGTTTCCTGATCTCCTTCCTTAGCTGCTTCTTCTTCATCATCTGAAACTGGCCTTTTTGCCCTCTGTTTCTTGTATCTCTTTGAAGATATGGATTCCTTGGGAGTTGCAGCAACAGTCATTCGTCTAAGCCGTTTGAGAAGCTTAGATCCCCCAATTTTAGAATCCTTCTGAGAAGTCACTTTCTCAGCTTCTTTGACAACAGGTTCTGATGTAGAAACCTGTTCCTCACTGTCTGACTCATCTCTCAAAGCAATCCTCATTCTCTTTTGAGGTGTTTGAGGAACAGTCTTTGTCCTCTTAGGCTTGGAAGATGAAGGCTTCACAGTAGGTTCTAAGGATGAAGATTGAACTTTCTGTGAAGTGGTGAGATATGATTTGAGATATTGCCTGAGGGTTGGTTGAGTAGTATGGGTGGTATGTTCTGATGGTTGTTGTGGTCTTTGGGAGGTGGTTGTTGGTTGAACATCAGGATAAACAGATCTATAGGATTCAGGATCAGCATTTACTAAGATTTGTTTTACAGACTGAGGAATCTGTAAAGGTCTAACCGCTTGTTTCTTAGTGTCAGCATTTACCAGGTCATTAAAGTAACGTTTTGCAACTTTGAAAGGTGGAGTTAAGGTACTGGCTAGTCGAGGTTCATCAGTACAAAAAGTATATATAAGTTGATAGAATCTAGCAAAGTAGACAACATTCCTATTTTCTGTCATCCTATCCCCAATAAAACCTATTACAGCAGTTGTAAAATCAAAATGAGTTTGGTTAATGATAGCATACCCAATGTGCTGACTCATTATAGGGATGGCATCAAAATTTGAACACTTGTTTCCAAAAGCTTTAGTGATGCAGTCGAAGAAGAAGCTCCATTCCCTCCTGATATGAGCCTGTTTCAACTGCCCAAGCTTGGCCAAACTCTGCTCATACCCCAAACTGGCCATTAACTCCTGAAGAGCTGATTCCTCTGGAGTTGAAAAAGCACATCCTTCTGGTAGATGTAGAGCCTTGCATATTGTACCAGGAGTGACTGCATATAGAGAATCACCCACTTCAAAAACAATACTAGGAGTACCATTTTGACCACCATTATCAAAGTTTCCAGTCCTCCAAAATGTCAGAACTTGTTGGCTTGAGAAGACTGAAGGTTGGGTCAATGCATACCCGATTTCACTGTGTGCAAGAAGATCTTGCACAAAATGCAATTCAGAAGGAGCTTCAGCATTATCAAGAATTGCAGCATAGTTATTTGGAACAAATTTAGCTCCATCAATGATTAAATCCTTAGGTGCCATGAAATTAATCAAGATTTATAAGTGTCTGTTAGGTGTTTGATAGAATGTCTATATGAAAAACCAACGTTAGAAGAAGAAAAAGAGTAAAAGCAAATAGAGAAAAAAAAATAAAAGTGAATAAAAGATTAGAATATCCTCTCTCTGTCTTACTTATACTTTTGAAAAAAATGTAACCGTTGGACACCTGTCAGACATGCAGTAATAACGAATAGTTCATGGGCACGAGAAAACAGTAATCATTACTTACCCACTTGCAGTTTTTCAAGGAAAAACCGTTCCATTTACTCAGTTATTCCATTAATCAAGGTAAATCAGTTTTAATTCAAAATTGAATCTGTTCCCACTTATTCAATTTTTTTTTACTGCAACACCAATATTCTGAAGAAAAAAATCGAGTGAAAATGACCAAAATAAATCAGATGAGCAAGTACTGATAAAGTAAAATCAGAACATAATTTAAAACAAAATTTATATGGTCAACGGAATATGAATATTTATCAGGATTTATCAATGCATTACAAAATATCTCAGAGACAAGATCTTGAAAAAAACAAATTTCATTAATATATCAAGAGAATACATTCATGAAATTTAAATTACATCAGAACTTTTACAAGATTGCCCTAAGCTGCTAAACCTAACGTCAACAGCCTTTGTCCTAGCTCAAGAAGCAGGGCAAGGCTGATGATGAAGAAAAACACGAAGAAGAAAATAAATCATTTCTTCTTCCTATTCTCGACAAACAGAATAACGAGTCGTATGATTCGCTCTTGCTGGCGGAGAGCTTCCAGCCTTTCCTCCTCCAATCGCTCCAGATGGCGATGGTAGTCCATGTAGAAGAACAAGAGGTGGGTGAGTACCTCCTGGGGAACTGAGTCCCATATCTCATCAGGAATGGCAGTGACGTGCCATTCCTGCTGCCAATCGGCACAGCTCAGCTCCATGTTGAATGTTTCATAGTTCAAAAACATATTGTAATTGACCATGGTGTTTTTGATATAAAGATTATGAAGGTGAGTTTGTGATAAAAGATTTGATGGGAAGGCTGATGTGAAGTGGTTGTTTATATAGGCAAGAGAATGCCAGGATACGCAAAGAAATTTAATGCTGACAGGTAGAATTAATTCTACCTCGTCTCCCCAGACTTGGAAAAAGAAAAACAGTCATTGGAAAAGTAAAACATGGTTTAATGCGCACAAGTAGCAAGTAAAAATTGACTGTGCATGTACGAGTATCACTATCCCTAAATATAGTGACTGTTAATCTTCCACTTCAACATATTCTGGTTTAAACTGAGACTGTTTGCAAATTTTATCCACAAATAAGTCAAGTAAAGAATCAGAATTTAATATCAGATCTTAGACTTATATCAGAACTTAGCAGTCATCAGAACATAATTTCTTAACTTGATAAATGAATGCCTATCTTAGTAAGTCCTCACACAAGTTCTGATATAGGTTCTTCAGAACTTAATCATCAGAACGTGCAATCAGAACTTGTCCTCAGAATTTGTGCAATGTGACACAATAACTGTTAATCTAAAACAACATATATCACCACAGTAATGTTCATCATTCATATGGAGTGTTTAGTGTGTGCATTAAGCTAAATATTAGACAAAGAGAAAAGTCTGATTCACTTCAGTACATCTTAGAAATAAGGCATAACTAAAACTTTACTAAAAACCTGTCATTATTCTGAAACCTTCTATTGAATGAATTCATGCTTGAGTCCACCTCAACTATTGTGTGCTAATTTTGTGCATCTTTTTAAATTTCATTTTACAGTGGCTTCTCAGTATAAGTGAGTCACGACTGCTTATCAGAATTTATGCTATTATCAGAGTATTTCTCCAGTAATCGTAGAGTGTGAAAAGTCACCAAGAAAATATTTTATTTGCTTTTCTGATGCATATTACTTAATACCAGCAATGCACTTGGGTCTTCCCTTCCACATTTTTTACTCTAGATCTCAAAGGAGTACCTGATTTTTAATCCTTGTTTCTTTTTCTATTTCTTTTGATAAGTGAGGTTTATCAGCACTTAGTACATTCAACAGATTTACTAGCATCAGAACTTAACAGATGAGTAGCATTATTCTAGTTTGTGACTTAATAATAAGATAGACAAAGTAAATTCAACTAAGCTCAATATCAGAATTTGCTTGTGTCAATAGATTTCCACAGAAATAATTACTTCTAATATGGGATCATTAGTATATTGAAGATTACTAGGTCAGCATCTAGCACAAGTATCCTCATAGGATTGAGTAATTATATTAACAGACATATCACAATCAGAGTTTAGAAACTTACATCAGACAACAGTCAGTACTTTAGCAAATTTTCAATTAAGCACAGAATACACAAAGAGAGTAATTTCTGTAAATACTGATCATAAAGTCTGATGCATCAGAACAAAACTAAGCAGATTTAGAGAAAGAACCTGAAACCATTCCAAGTTCATTTACCAATCTTGTAAAGGTAGCTTCACACGGTGGTTTTGTGAAGATATCTGCTAGTTATTGATCTATTGGAACAAAGTGCAATTCCACTGTACCTTCATCCACATGTTCCCTGATGAAGTGGTACCTGATGCTGATGTGCTTTGTCATAGAGTGTTGAACTGGATTACGTGTCATAGCAATAGCACTTTGATTATCACAGTAAATAGGGATTTTGAAATATGTTAACCCATAATCCAATAACTGATTCTTCATCCAAAGAATCTGTGCACAACAGCTTCCTGCAGCAATATACTCTGCTTCTGCAGTTGATGTGGAAATTGACTTTTGTTTCTTGCTAAACCAAGAAACCAATCTGCCTCCTAGAAATTGGCAGCTTCCACTTGTGTTTTTCCTGTCAATTTTGCAACCTGCAAAATATGCATCTGAGTAACCTATTAGTTTAAAATCTGATTCTCTGGGATACCACAATCCCAGATCAGTTGTTCCCTTAAGATACTTGAATATTCTTTTTACAGCTGTTAAGTGAGGTTCTCTTGGATATGCTTGAAATCTTGCACAAAGACAGGTAGCATACATGATATCAGGTCTACTAGCAGTTAGATAGAGTAGAGAGCCAATCATACCTCTGTAATCAGTAATATCTACTGATTTACCAGTATCCTTGTCCAGTTTTGTTGCAGTGGCCATGGGAGTGGATGCACTTGAACAATCTTGCATTCCAAATTTCTTCAGCAAGTTTCTGGTGTACTTAGTTTGACAAATAAAAGTGCCTTCTTCATTCTGCTTGACTTAAAGGCCTAGAAAATAGCTAAGTTCCCCCATCATACTCATCTGATACCTTGACTGCATCAGTTTGGCAAACTTTTTGCAAAATCTGTCATTTGTAGATCCAAAAATGATATCATCACCAGAAGTAAGTCATTTCCATGGTTGAGGTAGAACAGTATTTTGTCTATTGTTCCTCTGTTAAATGCACTTTCCAGAAGAAACTGAGCTAAAGTCTCATACCATGCTCTAGGAGCTTGCTTAAGTCCATAAAGTGCTTTATCTAGCATGTAGACATAATCTGGATATTTGGAATCTACAAAGCCTGGAGGTTGTTCGACATATACTTCCTCCTCCAATTCTCCATTGAGAAAAGCACTTTTCACATCCATTTGAAAGACAGTAAACTTTTTGTGAGCAGCATAAGCCAAAAATATCCTTATGGCTTCTAACTTAGCAACTGGTGCAAATGTTTCATCATAATCAATTCCCTCCTGTTGAGAATATCCTTTTGCAACCAGCCTTGCCTTATTCCTTGTAATTATGCCATCACTGTCAGTTTTGTTTCTGAATACCCACTTTGTACCAACAACAGATCTATTATTTGGTCTTGGCACTAGGGTCCATACTTTGTTTCTTTCAAATTCATTTAGCTCTTCCTGAATTGCTTGCACCCAATCAGCATCTTGAAGAGCTTCTTCCACTTTCTTTGGCTCAGTCTGAGAGAGAAAAAAATTGTAAAGACATTCGTTTGAAGTACCTGTTCTAGTTCTGACACCTGCATCAGGATTTCCAATTATCAAATCAGGTGTATGTGATTTAGTCCACTTCCTTGCAGATGGAAGGTTTTCTCTAGAACTGGATGCTCCCCCATGATCCATGCTGTCTTCATTTTCATTTTCTAATGCTCCCCCTGAAACTATGCTCTCTGAGTTGGATTCTTCAGAATTTAGATTTTCAGAACTATCAGAAATTGGCTTATCAGAACTTGACGAATCAGAACTTGAAGAGCCAGATGTATGTTCTGATGCTTCTTGAGATGTGGTAAGATCTTGAGTATGCTCCCCCTGCATAGATGCATCTTCCTTTGGCGTAGTTACCACAGTTTCAATAACATCAGAGTTTAATCCATCAGAGTTTACAGTATCAGGACTTAGATTGTCAGGATTTTCAGTATCAGAATTTGAGTCTTCATTTGCAAATCTCAGCTGATCATGATCAATAAAATCTTCAAGTCCAGTAATCTTCTTATCATCAAAAGAGACATTGATAGATTCCATGACCACTCTTGTTCTCAGATTATAGACTCTGAAGGCTTTTGTGGAAAGTGGATATCCAACAAAGATTCCTTCATCAGCTTTTAGATCAAATTTGGATAGCTGTTCAGGATGAGTCTTGAGAACAAAACACTTGCATCCAAATACATGAAAATACTTCAGATTTGGCTTCTTTTTCTTCACCATCTCATATGGTGTCTTTCCTTTCTTGTTAATGAGTGTTGCATTTTGAGTAAAACAAGCAGTCTGCACAGCTTCAACCCATATATAGGTTGGAAGCTTTGCTTCTTCAAGCATTGTACGTGCAGCTTCAATGAGAGTTCTATTCTTTCTTTCAACAACTCCATTTTGCTGTGGAGTTCCAGGAGCAGAGAATTCCTGCTTAATTCCATGGTTTTTGCAGAACTCTTCCATTATCAAATTCTTGAACTCAGTGCCATTATCACTCCTTATGGTTTTCACAGAGTCTTTGACCAATTTATCCAGTTATTTGACATGATCAATCAAGATAGATGCAGTTTCACTTTTTGTGTGCAAGAAATACACCCATGTGTATCTAGTGAACTCATCTACTATGACCAAGGCATATTTCTTCTTTGCAATAGACATGACATTCACTGGACCAAATAGATCAACATGTAGTAGATGATAAGGCTCAAGAATTGATGATTCAGTCTTGCTCTTGAATGAAGATTTTCTTTGTTTGGCCTTCTGACAAGAATCACAAAGGCCATCAAGAGCAAATACTGACTTTGGCAGTCCTCTCACAAGATCTTTCTTGACTAGTTCATTTATATTGTTGAAATTTAAATGAGAGAGTTTCTTGTGCCAATTCCAGCTTTCTTCAATTGATGCTCTATTCATCAGACAGATTGCAGAACCATCAGTACTTGTTGAAAGCTTAGCTTCATAAATGTTACCACGCCTGTATCCTTTCAGAACAACTTTTCCTTTAGATTTACTCACAACTTCACAGTGTTCTTCAAAGAAATCAACATGATAACCTCTGTCACAGATTTGACTTATACTCAGCAGATTGTGTTTAAGTCCTGAGACTAGAGCTACTTCTTTAATGATGACATTCCCAAGATTGATATTGTCATATCCCAATGTTTTTCTAATGTTGCCATCTCCATAAGAAACACTTGGGCCAGCTTTCTCCACAAAGTCTGATAGCAGGGCCTTATTTCCAGTCATATGTCCTGAACATCCATTGTCCAGAACTAGGATATTTTTCCTGTTGCCCTGCAATCACAAAGACCACTAATGATTAGTTTTAAGGACCTAGACTTGCTTGGATCCTTTGGCTTTATCAAGTTTATTAACGTTTGCAGCGGATTTAGCATCAGAATTTATGTTAACATTTTTCTTATCAGAATTTACACTATCAGACTTTGTATCAGAATTTACACTAGAAGGAACAATGGAAACTTTCTTTAAAGAAGGTTTTATTTGATAATAATCATAGTACAAACTATGATATTCCTTACAAGTATAAATGGAATGCCATAAACTACCACAATGAAAACAAGGATTTTGTGGCTTATATCTAACAGACTGACTCTTAACTCCTGACTTTGAAGGTAAGGAGTTTATGTTCTTATTTTTCCTGCAAAAAGAAGCCAGATGGTTAGAACTTCCACAGTTATGACACGTTTTCCTAGGAGCTGCAGGAACAGGCTTATAATCATTGCTTTTATTCACACCTTCGTTTCCATTCCTATTTTTCCTAGGTGATTTTACCTTGTTTGCATTCTTAACATCTTTCAGCTTATGCTTAAGCTGCTTCTTTGTCATTAAGCCTATGTTTACTTCAGCTGTCTTTTCCTGTTTTAGTTTGTCAGAAGTTAATCCCTCTTTAACTTCTGATTTCTCATTATCAGACTTTACAGTAACAAACTTAACATGTTTTAACTTTGGCTTTTGCTTAACAACAAGCTTAATTTCTACAGTTCCTTTATCATTCTTATCCTCTCCATAACCTAAGCCCTCTTTCCAATTTTCACTACTTAGCAAATTTTGAGTTGTTCTGCCAGAGTTAGTCCAAGTCCTGATAATCTCTCTTTCCTTTTCTAACTCAGTTTTTAGAGATTCATTCATTTTTAGCACTTCATCCCTAACATAAAAAGCATCATATCTATCCTTCTGAGTTTGATGGAACATAACTAACTCTTTTTCTAAGAAATTATTTCTTTTCTTAAAAGCAAGATTTTAGAAGTTAATCTTTCACATGTTAAAGTTTGATCTTTATAACTAACAAACATGGTTTTAAGATATCTTCTCAACTCATTAATATCATCAGTATGAAAAGCATAAGTAGTCTGAGGTACCTTTGTTTCAGCAGCTTCAGAACTGCTCTCAGCACTTTCTTTATCAGCATTTGCCATCAAAGCATAGTTCTCCTCACTTTCAGAGTCTGAGGTGTCTGTCCAGCTTTTCTTCTTTATGACAAGAGCCTTGCCTTTGTCACCCTTCACTTTCTTGCAATCAGGAGATATGTGGCCCTTCTCACCACAGTTATAGCATTTGACATTGGTATAATCTCCTCTATCAGACTTTCCTCCTCTGCCCTCAGATCTTCTGAAATTCTTCTTATCAGAACTTGTGCCTTTCCTGGAAAACTTCTTTCCCTTCCTGAACTTCCTGTATGCAATCTTTGTGATCCCTTTCACCATAAGAGCACATAGCTTCATCATCTCCTCATCAGCATCAGTCTCAGGCAAGCTTTCAGAATCTGAGTCATCATCACTTTCAGAACTTGATGACTCAGTATCAGACTTTGTGAAAAGAGCTTTACCCTTGTCTTTCCTTGAGGTAGCTGCCTTGGGGGATTCTTCTTCAGCTTTAAGAGCAACTGTCCTTGACTTTCCTCCTTTCCTCTTGCTTCTTTGTTCCATGTCAAGTTCATGAGTCTTGAGCATTCCATAAATTTCATCAAGAGTTATTTCATCAAGACTGTAGTTGTCTCTTATTGTTATTGCCTTCAAATCCCAACATTCAGGAAGAGCTAACAGGAATTTAAGGTTTGAATCTTCAAGATCATACTCCTTATTAACCAGTGACAGATCATTCAAGAGTTTGACAAATCTATCATATAAATCAGTCAATGACTCATTAGCCTTTGAGTCAAAGTGTTCATACTCTTGAGTGAGTATTGTCTTCCTGTTCTTCTTAATTGTATCAGTTCCCTGACACCTTATTTCCAGAGCATCCCATATCTCATTTGCAGTCTTGCAGTTAATTACCCTGTTTGACATTACATTATCAATGACACTATGCAGTAAGTGTTGTACCTTAGCATCCTTAGCAATTGATGCGATATCTTCAGCAGTATAATCACTCTTCTCCTTTGGTACAGTCTTTGCTGCTTCACCTGCAACTGCACCTGCGAGCTTGGTTGGTTTGTGAGGTCCTTCCTTGATTCTATCAAGATATTCTGGATCTGTAGCTTCTAGAAACATGGTCATCCTCACCTTCCATATGGCATATTCAGATGGTCTTAGTATGGGAACTCTGATGGTCTCATACCGACTTTGAATTTGTGTCTGTGGAGGTTCTTCAGTTTTGGTAGGCTTAGTTGGAGTTTCTGTGTCAGACATGATTGTGTTTGGATCTTAAACTGTATGTGCGTTAACAGATAGGCTCTGATACCACTTGTTAGGTCACACACACTGTAGAGGGGGTGAATACAGTATAAAGTACAATCAAATCGAACTCTAAAAACTCAAGTAACAGAAAACAAACTTTATTGAAACAATAAACTCTGTTACAGTATGGAACTGTTACCTCTCAGTGATGAACAAATATCACGAGAGCTGCTAGGGTTATATGAATAATCTTCTCGAATATGATAACACTTATAGTGTAAACCCTATGTCTGTGTTTATATACTACACAGTTACAAGATAATCGCTAATTGATATGGAATATAATTCTGCTTCCTAAAATATATCAATCAGATATCTTTTCTTGCAAGTATTATATTCTTCATAGAATTCCTTCTTCATGCATATCTCTTCTTATGTTTATCTCGATCTACTTTCCTTTAATCAGCTACTGTCCTTATCTGAACGTCCTTCAGCACTTAAGTTCTGATATCCATCTTCTGATGATTATCTCCTGATAATATAAGTACTGATATCCTTAAGTACTGACCTTCAGTAAGTACTGATTTATCCTGTTTAAATAAGATCTAAACATAAATCATATTAGCCATGACATTATCAAATATATCTAACATGATTATTACTGGTGATGATTGTGATGGTATTGGTTCATTAAAATGTGAGTCGGCTCGTTGTTTTGCTATGAAAGATTTGGGTTTGCTCTGTTACTTTTTGGGAATTGAAATTGCTAGCTCACCAAAGGGGTATCATTTGTGTCAATCGAAGTACATTGCTAATTTGCTTGACCATGCACGTCTTACTGATAACAAGATTGTGGAAACTCCTTTCGAGATGAATGTTAAATATTCTCCATCTGATGGTCTTCCCTTAGCAGATCCTACTTTATATCGTATGATTGTTGGTAGTCTTGTTTATCTCATTATTACTCGTCCGAATATTACACATGTTGTTAATGTAGTTAGTCAATTTGTCATTTTTCCTACTACCGTACATTGGGCTGCAGTTCTTCATATTTTCAGGTATCTTTGTGGGACTCAGTTTCAGAGTCTTTTGTTTCCTTCTAACTCATCTTTAGAGTTGCGTGCTTGTAGTGATGATGATTGGCATGTGGCTTCCACTATATGTGATATTGTTTGGTTATGTCGCTTACTTGCAGATTTGGGTGTTAGCCTTCCTAGTTCCACCCCATTATATTGTTATATTATGAGTGCTATTCATATTGCACTTAATTCGGTATTTCATGTGCGCACTAAACATATTGAGATTAATTGTTATCGTACTCGCCATCATCTGCTGCAAGGCACTATATTATTACCTTTTGTTCCTTCTTCGCTTCAGATTGCTGATATTTTTACAAAGTCTCACTGTATTTTGCGATTTCGTTTCTTGTCTGACAAATTCTCAATATTCATTGCTGCAATATCGTGAGTTTGAGGGGGGATGTTAGAATATATATTTATATTTATTATTATATTATATATATTAGGATATTTTTAAAATTTAGCTTATATTAATTTTTTATATAAGTTAAGACATGCATTATACATTCTAAGTTGATTGTAATAAAATTTTATGTTTGTAATGTATCTCTAAAGCTTTCAATAAAAAAATCCAGGTTTTATAAAATCCAGATAAAATCAAGTCCATTGAGCCTTTTAAAGATCCTTGTCCCAAACGGACCCAAAATATCAACCTAATATAACGCAGATCAATGTCTTCAATTCTGCTTTTCAGTAATTTCAATATACTTTTGAAGTCATCTCTAACGTGATCTTCAGTTTCTATACTGTAAAATTATTTTCGTGGATTCAACATCAAAATAAAAATATTCCTTGAGGACACGAGTTCCACCCCTTAATCATCATGATATTTCATCTTGTGTATAAAGATCAAATTCACTTTAGAAAAATACAAAGCTAAGATATATTTAGGAGGTAAATGGCACCCTAAATTAATTCATGAATAAATTAAACTCTAAGATAAACATGTATATATAATACATGTGAATACAATCTTATGTGCAACATAACCTTCATCCATTTACAAAATCTTGCATATCTCAACATTTAATCATCATCATATCTTTTACTTTAGGCATTGAATCAACCTCCATGAATTGTAAATTATATAAATATTATTAAATTTAAATCTTAAAGGTAATTTATGTCATAACCCCATCTTTATTCCTACCATTTTCACCGAAAAATGTCAAATTTTAACTTATTCGGTGTTTGAAAATATACATATAACTAGCATGAAAACCCGTGCAAGGCACGGTTCATGCTCTAATATATCTATTAGAGTTTTGTATGTAACATAGGTTGCATTGTCAAAGAAGTTTGGTAATCCAGTTGCATGGCAGCCATGTAATTTCCTAGTTAGTGTTTGAGATAATAATAATAATAATAATAATAATAATAATGAAGTGATAACACATATTTCACCTTTTTTGTATATTCCATCTTCCAAATTAGTCTTAAACTAACATTTAAAAGCAAGCCTTTCTGTGGGACCATTGGTTTTGCTGTTGAAACTTTTAAATTTTAAACAACTACGAATATGGTAGTCATTTAATAAGCAACATAGAGCAAGTCCTTGAACAATGTCGCAGCAAAGATCACCTTGTGCTGAGGATGCATCTAAATTAAGGGGAAATGTTTGAGTTGATGTTGCAGAACCATCTGCATAAATGATTACTTAGTGGAAAATGTAGGCTAAACCGCAGGGAACAACTCAAATTTACAAGTATATTAGAATTAATATCTTTCTTGCAGGACTCACATTGGTGCCTGTGGTATTAATCGGCGTACTTGATAAATCCTCGCCTTGGACAATTGTTGGCATGCCACGCTTGGGCCTGCCTCTTTTTCTCGAAGGCCCTTCCCCTTGTTTAAAATGACGATATTGTTGAATGTTGGCTAAAGGGTGATTACAAAAACAGACTAAATATACATGAGCATACTGATACTGGATATCAGTATTCTCTTTTTGGTTTCAACTATCGCCCCTCTATTTATATTTTGCCCAATATTTTTTTAACATTTAATGTAACAACTGAATCACTGGAATTACATACATTAGGAAGATTTTGGGCTTCCAAAGATATACTATATTTGGCTGTGTAGAAGTGAAGCAACTTAATTCAGTATTATTGGGCAATGATACATGAGCGTTAAGTCAGCTACCAGGAATGTGGGGTAATTGATTTGTTATAAGATCACTATCATGTTCCTCCAGTTATCTTATAAGCCATAACTAATAGATATGCGACCCGAATTATCAGCCAGGCACATCACAATATTTTTTTAACGAAATCATAACGTCATTTAATAACTCTCCTCAATTTCGCTCAGGCATTCATCTCAATGTGGTGTGAGAAAACACATTAAATCATAAAAGTAAACAGTTTCAACTCCACATCGCCTTTTATACGGGAAGTACTACTAATGACATGCATCCTATCAATAATTGGCATCCTTTGGTGGCAACAGAGCAACACCCAACCCGCTTTTATTTTTTCTCTATTTTACCAGGTTTCCAACAAAAATTAGACCACAAAATAGGTATTGAGACAGATCAGAGAGGAATAAGCTTGTGTTGGTTCAAATCTTATACAGCTATTTCATGTATAATACCATATCACCCTTCAATGTAATAACAAAAGAGCCGGAATCACAAAACAGTTGTAATTCCCTTATTATAATCACATAATCGCCTTTGGCATGACATGACAAAATTAATAATAATTTAAATTAAGCTATTTGGATTGCATTACAATTTGAACCTGCATCTCGGGCGGGAAGCTTTAGCCTGCTATTTTGAGAGCCTTCTGCGTTCCAGTACCTCTTCGGTCACGGGTTTTGGAGGGCGGCCCCTGCCCCTTGGGGGCACTTCACCTTCATTGACGGTCATGCATAAAAAATGGTTATGAGTACATTCTAAACTTGTAACCTCCAATTGCATAAAATTAATGCATATGATGCTGGCAATATACATTCACTAAATCACAACCCCATTAAACAAATAATGAGCGGAAGGTGGAGTAAAAATTATACACAGCTACAGACACTAACATGTCTGGGTCAACTAAGTAATTTGATGCACGACCTACCTCTATGGCCTGAGCCGTGGTCTGCCGGACCTGATAAACTCTGGCCGCCTTGGAAAGCCTCTGCTACGTCACGCTCGATTCTGCAACCTTTTCTCATTTGCCCTGCTCCTGGTTACAAATAAAGACAGAGCCAATGAATGTTGGAGGTATGGTAAGTCACGTGAAAGACATTCTCACAATGTTTTACCCTGATATATGCATCCCATCGATATTTTAAAATTACCTTGGAATGTAACAATGTAATCACAACATACTTCTATTATCACTACTTGGCCATTATAATTATAGTGACTTTACCTGTTATTAATGTAATAACGGCCAAACCACATAATACAAGAGCAACTTCAAATACACCCCAAGACACCAATGTAAATAGCAGCCATGACATGTTTTCGCTGCACTGTAAACAGGGGTGTGAATCCTAATATCCTTTCAGACATTCAACCTTGCACTGTTTTAAGTTGCTATAATTTAATTTCAACACAGATTAACTCTCACATCCCTATGTACGACTGGGGGTCAATATATTCATAGCGTGTAGAGATTTATTCCAGGCTTGTTTTTGGATGACAACAAACACGACACTAACCCTCCAATCACAATCTTTCCTCTAGTTCCAAATAATTATATTAATATCCTAGTTTATTTAATACCAAATAGGTGTCGTTTGATTTAAAACTGTACTAATAATATTTTGGTGGGCATTTATTTGTTTTGGGCGGCTAAGTTCTGAGATACTGGTTAATTATCTAACCTCAGACTATAGTTCTCGGTACCTCACAAGATAGCCAAATAGATGTATCTGCAAAAGAACCAAGATTCATTGCAAGCAAATAAAGTGCTAGTTTCCATAAATGATCACTGAATTTATTTTTAAGCCATTTTTCATAGCGCCTGAAAGATTTTTACACTCCCAACTATTATGTCTAAACGTTTTCTGTAATCAAACAAATTATTTTCAATAAATTTTGGGAATAAATTTATGCAAGAGCTTGATAATGTTATGCCATTTCAAAATCCTTTGAATTCTTGGACACAGTTTACATTTTAGGAGCATGACCGAATCTCTCCAAACTCCTAACAGCCAACATAAATAAATTGATTTAACAACATACTTGGACAACATAAACCAGGTAAAAGCCCTGAGAAATAATTTCCACCTAATAAATCTCACAGTTGACTAATAATTTCCACATAAACCAGGTGCAGCTGTGCAGGGATGACGCACTTCAAGCTTAAGATTGATTATCCAGTGATACAAGCAGTCTAACAAATTAGTTGCCTAAGCTTTAGCAAGTCAAAATTATATATTTAAAATCTCTAATTTGAGGCATACATGATTTTACCGATCAAATACCTCCAGTTAGGCAATCCCCTTTTTCCTGCTAATTTTTTTTATGTATTTTTCATTTCTACGAATTACTTATTTGTGATGTCACTGTTTTGTTACTAAAAACAGAAATTTCAATCCAGAACTTCAGTAATACAATATTTTTGTATTCTAGATTAACCACATGCGTAGAAAATTGAGCAAAAGATAAAAGACTAAAGAGATAATATATTGGATGCTTCCTTTTCGCTAATGTCCTCTCTGCATCTGTTATTTTTACTTATCGTGTCCTTACTGTATTGTTACAGAAGACTTCCCTCCGGGGCTCAGTAAGCTAACTTTTTGTAATATAGTTCAACAATTCAATACCTTTTTAATTTTTCTATCAAAAGTAAAATCAGTTTAGAAAATGAACAAATACATGGGATTGAATACTACTAAAATATATATATCTTGCCTAACAATTCACTTGATTCTATAAAAGTCATAAAGTTTTAAACTGAAATATAAGACCTAATATGGATGCATAATACCCACATATATTATAGGGATCATACGGGCCATGTAACAATTTTTTGTGAACCAGGTTGTGTAATGCAAGAAAGAATTTTAATTAGCCTAAAATCTGCATGACCCATATTATAAATGTCACCAATTTTATAAGTTTTAACTTTGTAGTTTTCGTCGTACACCAAACAAAAATGTTAATGAAAGTGTTAGGAGATTTCACACATTTGGATATAATTCTATCTTTTAAATGGTGCTTGAAAGTGAATGAGAAAATTGTACCCGTCCAATCTTGATCAGAATCTGGAAAAGTTACCCTGCAATCTGCATTCATAAGAATATATTGCAAGTATGATAGCAAATTTAGAATCCTAGTTCAAATAAGTTTTTAGTTACTTACACTATGTCCATTTATATTACCAGGTTAGTTATATTATGAGGAAATTAAATTATAATTTATTCTATTGACTGAACTAAAGGTAGACACCATACCATCCAAATGATATTTCTCACAATGGGTTACAAATATACCTATTAATATCTTCCATGAATAGTTCAGACAAAGAATAAATTAAAGGTGGACACCATACCTCTTATAGTCTGTAGGATCCCCAGTTGTAAAAACAACACAGATTACTGACTCGCTAAAACCTAAACCTCAAGTTCGATGAAATTGAAAACCCTAAGCAATTCAACTCCAAAAAAATATTTCACACCAAGGGTCAAAACTCTGTATAAACTCATACACACGAGCACGGCTCATCCACCATACGAGAAGCACATACACGGCCAAACACAAAAGCTCAAATTAAACAATCAAAACCGATAGAATCTTATAGCCGAGGTCTCACTGATAGCACCGCTCCAGAAGCTAAAAGGCCAATTTGGTTTTGTTACTACAAAATAATAAAATTACTCACCATTTTACAAGGCATTAAAATGACTCAGGAATTTTGAGTCTAATTAAATGTCTCACTAATATTGCCCCTTGTTGGGCTATTAATAATAAGATAGATAGATTTAAAATGATGAATTTCAAATAACAGGATTTGAGTTATCATTTCAAGTTCTGATATTTATACTTTATACTAATATTTGAATATATTGGATTTTCACATGAAATCCAAATTTTCTAACATGTTATTTGATAAAATTCAGAATTTCAAATGAAATTTAGGTTCCCGGAAGGGATATAAGAGAACTTGTATAGTATATCTCAAATTAATGAGTTACTTCAGCAATATATCCTATTTTATTCAATAATTTAAATACATTTCATATACAACTCATATAAATATAAACATTTGTATACCAAATAAGACTAAATATCCATAATAAAGTACATATAGGAAATTAGTTTTAATAAATCATGTAATTTCTTGTAAAAATTAACTCTAGATTGCAAAGATTTCACTGATAATACTGATATGATTAGAATGTTACTTATAGACGTTATTCACGTTGATTCAATGTCATTCATTTTTGTCAAAATGATTATATGAGAGGAGACACTGTAAGGATTTTGATTGCGGGTACTCAGGCGGGTGATTTTATAGGAGTGTATAGGCAAAAAAGCTATATAAAGTACTTAAGGCTCGTTGGAATTGATCCGCTATGGGATTTACATTATACGCAACAGAAGCACCTGAAGTACTAAACGGAATAAATTAACGAAAATTTTAAGGCACCAATCACAATTCTTAGAGAAAATCGGATACAATTGTGTGCATCTCTTCATGAAAAGTAGTGCTAATAAACATGTTCTTAAATTGTTGATGTGAGGTGGTTATAGTTGCATTCATTACAAACTAATTATAATGAAATATGATTCCATAAAAACTTAAACATAAATTTGTTTTACAAAAAAACATTAAATTATAGTGAAATATGAAAAATTATACACATAGCAAGACATAAATTCTTGAATAAAAAAAAATTCTTGTACACTTAAAAAATAATCTACATGGCTGCATTAAATTAACTAATTAATTATTTTAATTTGAATCACTTATTCAAATCAAATTGTTGTGAATATTATAAGATATATTTTATACATATTTTAATATACTTGGAATATATAACTGTAAATTACATTTTTTCAATATTTTTTATAGTCTTTTTTTATATTTTATAAATAACAAAAATATCTAACAAGTACTATTTCCAAATATCTATTCCACTTTTTTTTACAAATGTCCCAAAATTCCATAAATTCCTCACCACAATGAAATATGTAAAAAAACCAAATAATCGTATAAAATGATAGAACGTGGATTGTATATAGACTTAAACAACCAATATATAAAATACTGATAGTCTGATACTAATAACCAAAATACTGATAGACTAAATTAGGGCTGAGCATTCGGTCAGTTCGATCCAAAACCGGACCAAACCGAATAGACCTAAAAACCGAATAATCATTTTTTCTTGGACCGAACCGGATCGAAGTTATATTATGGACCGGACCGGACCGAATTATATTATGGATCGGACCAAACCGAAATAATTTGGTTCGGTCCGATTTTGGACCGAACAGGTCGATTTTTTTTTTCAAAAAATTTGCATTAAAAATTAAACCATAAATTATAAAATCTAAAATATAATTAAAGTAATTTGATATGTAGAGTTCTAATAGTGTATTAATACAATTATAAACTAAAAATTATGATTAAAAATTTTAAGATATATGTAAAATGTATATAATGTGAAACTATAGTATTTATGATATGGTATATTTGGTCAAGACTGAAATACTTTTTATAATAACCGAATTGAATTTTATCTCGTTATATTCGGTCCGGACCAAATAGAACGAATTTTTAAAAAATTAGGACCGGACCGAACCGAATTATCACGGTTTAGTTCAGTTTTTTGGTTCGGCTTTGCTGAGCCCTAGGCGAAATGTGCCGCCTTAAATGTCTGCCGACTGCGCAGGAAGATCATGCGTATAGTAAATATGTCGAATGAGCATGCGTGTACTGTTGTGCGTGCCTCTTATCACTCCACTCACTTGTTCTGCACTATCACAATTTGGCTTACATATGACACCCACCCTATTGACATTTCAAGAATGTGTTACAATGACCACTTGACCACGCATTGTTTCTTCGTGTATTCAGTGAAACATGAGTAAATAAAGATTTAATTGCAGCAAAGTGGCCTAAACTATAATTTTTTTGCACAAAAGTATCCCAACTATTGAAAGTATCACAGAAGTGGCTCAAAAATATTATTTTTAACACACAATTGCATTATGTTAACTATGTTAGACGGACGTTAAGTTTGTAAGGGTACAACTATCCGGGCATTTTTCTAACGACTATCTACTTATAGAATCTTTTATATATACATATATCCAATGTATTTGACCTTACTCAAGAACACAAACATCACTTTCAATTCCTTTTCATATAAATTAGCTTATTTTTATGAAATATGACATACATGTGATTTTATGGAAAGTGGGTGGTGGAGAGAACAACTCAAATGGATGCAAACCTGGGAAGAAGGTTCGTGGGATGTGTTGAAGGCAACCGTGAGCGTGGTTTTTTTCGATGGGTTGATGGTTATAGTCGGTGTAGGTGTTTATAAATGGAAATTGAGGCTGTAAAGTTGCAGAGCAAAAGATGGGAACAAGCTTTTATTTTTTTAGCTTTATTTTGTATGTTGTTTATGTTCTTGTCACAGCCTCATGTAGAAGAGGTGTAACTGATATGGTTGTTTGTTGTTTAAAATGAATATTAATTTAATGTCTCTAGTTTATTCTCAGCCTACTCATTTCTTCTCTTTCTTTTCGGAGTTATCTTCTTACTGTGATATTGGAAGGCTGATGTTGAGCTACCTCGAGTGCCGTGAACCTCGCCCTGTTGTTGTTGATGATGCTCTGTCATCTGAGGAATGGTTTGTTGGTCTCGTTCTGTGGCCAAAACAATCATATTTGTTGTGGATGAGGTGCCCTGTTTCTTCAAAATAGCACACAATTGCTCATTATTATGTTCATCTTTTACTTTCTACAACATGATAAGTGAGAGAAAAAATTTACCTTGGCGGGACAGGTCCTAGAGTTATGGCCTAATTATTTACAAGTCTTGCACACAAGTGTTGATATAGCAATAACAAGCACAATTCCACTCTCTTTCATCTTATTCATCAAGTCATTTTTCTGTACAACAGGGGAACAAAATAATTCCAGTAGAAAAACTTAATAGGAAAACTGGAAGAAAATAAAAAATTTGAACATTTAAAACTTTACCTTTGCAACACAAGTTCTTGCATTGTGGCCTTGAACTTTACAATATGCGCAGTTGATGATAGTGCCAACTTTGCTTAGTTTTGTTGAATCTTTGGGAATGTCATATTTGGTTGACCTTTTCTTCTTCGGCCTTCCTGTAGGATTCTTAACATTATGAGGCCTAAGCCTTGGCTTATTAGTCCTTTTCCAAAATTCAGGCCCAACAATAGGCTCCAGAGTGTAATTATGTAGCTGACAAAAAAACAAGTTAAAATCATTGAAGTAAGTTAAATGCATCCAAAGAAAAAGGTAGTAATTTACCTTTATGTACAAATCCTTGGAGTAGCAAGGGTATATATGGAGATCTCATGGCTCATTTTTTAGAGCAATGCATGCCACTGCATGATAGCATGGGATCCTTGTGAGATCCCATTTTCTGCAGCTACATGATTTCTTGGACAAATCCACAACCAATTCATGTCCACCCTCTGTACATATCACCAAGTATGATGTGCCTCCAGACCAAGCAATAACAGAATTTCCATCAAAGTGAATAGCCCTATATACATTGATGTTCTTAACGATCATAATACAAAACTACTAGAATGTAATGAATGATTAAAGTAATACACCTACTTCTCAAGCTTTTTTTATGCAGATAGACACATGATAGTATCCTTAGCAGCTAGCTTGCCTCTCCTAACTTGGATTCTCTTCATTACAGATTTAAAGCTCTCTAAACAGTGTTATGATTTGCAAGTATTTATATTTTCTTAAACTGTTGTTGAACACTTCACACTGATTGTTAACAAATATATCACTTTGAACAAGTGTCCTAAATATTGATCTTGTCCATTGGGTCTTTGGTTTTTCCATTAGCCACTCATGGAACTTAGGAGCGATCTACATAATGGACATATATATGTTAATTCCTATATATCTACAACTAATAAGATACATAATGTAAAAGTTTTTACCTTTTTCATCTTATTCATATACAAGTTAAGTACTCATTCAGTTGTAGCTCTTGCAGATTTTCATAGCAATCGTCTTAGGGCAAACCCCTTGAAATATTTATGCATGTTTTGGTACAAATGCATAACACAGAATCTCTGTTCTGCATTTGGCACCACTACTTTTAAGGCATTAACCAGGCCCTGCCAAAAAATGTTATGAACAATTAGTATTTTATACAGGGAAAGTTCAAAAAATATTGAAAAAATACCAAGCACACACACAAATTTTGCCTATCAGAGATAAAAGTCCACTCAACTTTAGAAATAGTCTTTATTTTGAGGTTTTGGGCAAGGAATTGCAAGAACCATGTCCAAGATTTTGTAGTCTTTGACTCAACAAAAGCCCAGGCAATGAGGTACATGCCATCATTGACATCTACCCCAACTGCTGCTAAAAGCTATCCACCAAAAGGCCCCTTAAGATGACAACCATCTAGAACAATTAGATGCCTACAAAACTGTGTGAATGTAGTCTTCAAAGGCCCCAAACATACATACATCCTCAAAAATCTGCCAGATTTCTGTCCCTGGCCCTGGATCCTCATATAGAATCTTTAATGTGTTGTCTGGAAGTACCCTCTTCATTTTATATGCATAATCCCACACCTGACCAAACTGAGCTGAATGAGTCCCATTGATCTTTAGAAGTGATCTTTTTTTGGCTCTATACACTGCAAACTTTGACACATGACAGTTCAAATCACTGAAAATTATCTTATGGAAAGCACTAACAGGCCAGGTTGGGTTCGTTCTTATCTCATTTTCATAAAACTCTGCTAGCCATGTAGAGTTACTTTGTTGTTGCTAGAAGGTTGGCATGCAAGTGTGTTTTTTATTAATTGTTTTGATCTGATATGTGGAAATCTTTTTCATTGGAGAAGCATAAATTCTCCACTCAAAAGGTTTCTCACAAATGTACTTCACTTTCCTGCCAAAATTTTTGATTAGTGTAACAGGCCTCCTCCCAAGGATAGCATGAGTCCTCACTGCCTTCCTGAAAATCCGAGAAGATTTGAACATCATCCCAAGCTCAAAAACTGGCCTCTCCATATCAACTTCCTCATTAACAACTGGATAGTTTGGCTCATAATCATCTATGGAATTTGCTGTCATCCCCTCCTCATCACTCCCAGCATACACAGTAGAATCATCTGATTCTACATTCTCATCTCTCTCACCTTGTTCAAAAGGTTCTTCATTGTACTCAAAGTCTTCATGAACTATTTTATCCACATTCTTCTCAAATACTAGATCATTATCATCCTGGTTCAAAGCATCTGAATGAAAACTCTCATCATCACTATCACTTGTACTCATAACATATTCATCACTATCATCAGGGTCAGAAAAATCCTTATACATTCCCCCAAGTTCCCTAGTTGCTTCTTCTTGCTCTAGCTCCTGTTGTGTTGAGCATGGGAAAGGGCTTTACATATGAATTTCTTCTTCACTACCCACCCTCTCATCTTCACAACTTAAAGGTTCAGTTATTATTACATATATTTCAACATACCTATTAGTCTTAGGCCTATTATCCGGATTAAGTAGAGTACACATAATCATCAATTCATCATCAGGTTGTAACTCAAATAAGCCCATGTCCATTGTTGTTTTTGGAATCTTATATCATAAATTGTAACAACCCCCTTGGTCCATATCTATGAGCATACTATTAATCTCAATGAAACTGTTCTGATCAGAATCACAGAAATCGAAATAGGCAACTAGACCTCATGTATACATCTTATGATTTTCCTTAAACTCTCCATTGTAAAACATTTTGATTGAAGTTCATCATCTGCTATAAACGGTACATATACCAAAATTAATAGGTTGAAAGCATAATATTATAAATTTGGAACACAATTACAGGGTACATACTTGGACATGAATGAACAAACATTAAAAGAACACTTTTGTTAGAGCTATCAACATAAACTGAAGTGAATTCATCAAAAAAACAAGAATACAAACTCAAAACTACCACCTATATACGACATACACATATACTTGGGCAAATATCTTTAATACAGATATAAACACATATACCATACACATAACTATCATCCACAACTAAAACCCCCAATTTTTAACATCACAATAAACACCATATGCATGCATTATAAGTTCAATAATTACCAATATAATGGGACATTCATATGGCTTGTACCGATTATGATCTTCCTTCGATCTGAACACCCACGCCATTTTGCTTTGATTTGCTTTGATCGTCTGATTGTACTAGTTTAGGGTTTTTACTCGAGAGATGAAGGGACTGCGGTTTCTTTTTGGAGGGAGTTTAATAAGACTGAGATAATCAATAATTAAAGTGATATCTTACTTTATATGGACTAAATTTATCCTTTTAACCCTGACCTATATTTTAATTCAAAAATAGACTGACATTTCGTTAACCCAGTTAACATAATGCAATCGTGTGTTAAAAATAATATTTTTAAGCCACTTCGTGATACTTTCAGTAGTTGGATACTGTTTTGCAAAAAAATTATAGTTCAGGCCACTTTACTGCAATTAAGTCATAAATAATTAGTAGAAAACCAAACTGGCCTTACACAAATAGCGTATACCAACGTAATATTATGTTAATGCGAATACAAGACAAGACCACACAAATAAGCTATGCACATATTTTGTAACTAAAATTTTTAAACTATATTTATTAAAATATTAATTAAAGATTGGATAGGCCATACACATTAAACAAATGTGTATACATTAAAAAAAGAGCCCATCTCTATCTTTTTTATCTCGCATGAGAGTCGGTCGCCCTACCTTATTCTAACCCTAGCCGCCCTACCTTTTTTTTATCGTAGTTAACCCGCAACCGCTACCTTCGGGTGGGCACTGGGTAAACCCTACGGGCTCAAGCAATAGCCTGCAAATCACGTGAACCAAGGTAAACCGCATTAAGCGATAGGCTCTGGCTCAGGAGGCAAAATCATAAATTCTCCTCTCGTGGGATTCGAACCCGTGACCAAGTGGATAGTTATCCCCTCTTTAACCAGCTGAGCCAACCCTTGCGGGCAATTTTTCACCTTTTCTACCCATCTCTATCTTCATATTCATCTTCATCTTCCCATTTAGTTTACTTTTTCTTTTATAAAATCGAGATTTATTCTACAAAACTCGAAAAAATCATTACAGTTCTTCACTTTAATTTCCACATCTACTAATGTAAGAGTTTGGATTTTATAATAAAATCCAGTTTTTGGATTCAAAATTTTCGGTCTAACAACATAATACAATTTGGTGTTATTACGAAATTTTTGAATTTTGGGTTTTTTTGTATTATTCTATTTAAGTTATTATTTGTGTGTTTGATTGTCTCGATTTATGCGATGTGTCTCACTTTGTGCAATGTGGTGGTTGTGTTGAAAATGAATTTGACGGTGTATTGGGTGTTAGGTCACACACACTGTAGAGGGGGTGAATACAGTGTATAATACAATCAAATCGAACTTTAATATATTAAGTAACAGAAAACAAACTTTATTGAAACAATAAACTCTGTTACAGTATGGAACTGTTACCTCTCAGTGATGAACAAATATCACGAGAGCTGCTAGGGTTACAATGAATAAACTTCTCGAATATATGATAACACTTATAGTATAAACTCTATGTCTGTGTTTATATACTACACAGTTACAAGATAATCGCTAATTGATATGGAATATAATTCTGCTTCCTAAAATATATCAATCAGATATCTTTTCTTCCAAGTATTCCATTCTTCACGGAATTCCTTCTTCATGCATATCTCTTCTTAGATTTATCTCGATCTTCTTTCCTTTAATCAGCTACTGTCCTTCTCTGATCATCCTTCAGCACTTAAGTTCTGATATCTAACTTCTGATCATTATCTCCTGATAATATAAGTACTAATATCCTTAAGTCCTGACTTTCAGTATAAGTACTGATCAACAGTTAAGTACTGATTTGTCCTTTTAAGTAAGATCTGAAATCTAAACATAAAATATATTAGCCATGACATTATCAAATATATCTAACAATCTCCCCCAACTTGTAAATTAGCATAATATACAAGTTTAACAGATATTTGATGATGTCGAAAACATTAAGTACAAATGCATGAGAATTAGACTAGATAACTACAACTTACAGTCCTTAAAGCTTTACCAATATTCAACTTCTGATAACAACTTTAGTCTGTACAAATATCAGAATTTAAGCAGTTGTAGATCTTCGACTTGGCTTCATCATCTGATCTCTCTGATGTCAGGAGTTGTTCTGAGATAGTTCTTTAACAAACATTTCTCAGCATATCTGAGTTCATCAATCATTCTCCTTTTGGCATCTTTAAGCTCTGCAGTATCTTCACCAGTTTGAAAGATTGCAGCTCTGAGATCATTGATCTTTGCTTTTCTCAACTCCTGATCTAGTCTTATGACATAGGCTTTGTCAGACTCTAGATTGAATTCAAGTCCCTTAATACCAAGATATGTTCTGATCTGTGCAGTATTAGGCTTCATATCAACAATATCACCATTATGATCTCTGTACTTTGGAACATATGTGCTGTCAAACTTAATAGAATAAAGCCTTTTCTGTCTCTGAATCTGTTCTTTTAAGTAGTTTGCAGCAGTTTCTGTTATTCTGTCATTCACTTGAAGTAAGAAAAGTACATGCTCCAATTCTTCAAAATACTTCAATGGAATGGCATTTTGTCTTATATGATAAACCCTACCATCTGTCATGAAATACAACATGATGTACTCTTTCAAGTAGGTATGGTAAACCATCTGTACAGATTCCCGTTGATTCAATCTCTCAGGAGTTGCTCTAATACCTGGTTCACTCAAGGAAGTTGGATCATTGGTAGTGTGTGTACTCTTCTTTCATCAGCACTTTCCAATCCAGTTTTATCTCTTGCTTCCTTTCCAGTAACTACTCTTGCTTCAAAACCACTTGCAGTAGTCTTCAAAGGTTGAGTCTGTTTTGCTTTAGTGAATCCTGGTAGGAGTGTCTTTGATCTATCTTCTGATATCAAGTTAACTTGAGCTATGTCAGAGGTTACTTGCTTCTTCTGAATATCAGAACTTATAATTTCTTGACTCTGAACAACTTGAGCCATGTCAGAGGTTGTTTTAAGAACTTTTCTTGAAGTCAGAGCAAGATCATCCTTTTTATCAGTAATTTCTTCATCCTCAGGAGGTACATAAACCTTGATAGGTTCACCAACCTTTTCTTTACCCTTGGATCTTGGATCTATCTGTGGTTGTGATCTAGCCAATGTTGCTTCAGTATGTGTCCTTTCTTTGATCACAATGCCTTTGAGTTTTGGAAGTGACTTTTTACCAGAAGCTTCAGATTTAGATGTGACTTTCTCTGATTTAAGTCTGGCTTCTTCTTCCTTTAAACTTTCCAAGTCCATTCCTGGATTTTCCTGAAGAAATAACTGTCTTGACATTTCCTCATCAAGATCTAAAAGTTCATCGAAACTTAGCCTTTTACCAGTAGCAGAACTTATACTCTTCCCAGTATCAGAACTTGTCCTGTGACTAGCTTGTCTTGATGTGAATCCTCTACCTTGACTATGACCTCTACCCATTCCAGAGCTTCCTTGATCATCTTTTTCATTATCCTTTCCTGTCAGTGTCTTGTCAGTCTTGCATTTGGACTTAATCACTTTCTCCCCCTTTTTGGCATCAGCAGGTAGTAGAAGAGAGATAAGCAATTCCACTGAGGATTGGATTTCAGTTAGTTGTGATTGTTGAGAAGCTTGATTTTTCAGAATTTCATCAATCTGTGCTTGTTGATGATCTTGAGTCTTCTCAATATAAGCAATCCTATTAATGGTAGGTTGGAAGAACTTTTTCTTATCAATTTTCTAAACTTGATCCTGTTTGATAAAGTTCTCCTGAATCTTGTGTAACTCTGCATGAGTAGTTGAATGAAGACCTTGTAGATGTTTAGTACTCAATGCAGTGACTCTAAGCTGGGTTTTAAAATCATCAGAATTTAATATTTCATCAGCTTTAGTCAAGTGCTCAGCAAGATGCTTGTCATTTGGAACACATGAAACTGAGTTCCATTCCTTAGTCCACTCCTGACCTGCAGGAGTTTCACTCCAAGACACTGGTGCTTCCCCGGTAACAAACTTCTTAACCAGTTCAGACTTAGGAAGAGTCTGTTGAGGAGTATGTCCTGAAGGACCTGCTTCATCAGCATCTACAGTTTGAGCAGCATCACCAGTATCTCCAGCATTTGCAGCATCAGAACTTAAAGAATCAGTATCTTCTGATAAGACAACAGTGTGAGTAGCAATGGAGGCTTCAGCATCCTCTAATTGCTGATCTTGTTCTAAGTTCTGATCAACAGCCATATCCTGATGCTCACCTAAATTATGATCATCAGCATCTTGATGCAGAGAAGGTGTTGTTGATAACTCTGGAGTTTGAACAGCATCAGTAACAGGTGTTGTGGAAGGATTATTTGTTGTTGGAGCTTCTAAGAGAAGTACTGCAGGCACAACCAAGTTTTGAACATCAATATTAGCACTTGTGCCTGGATCAACAGAAGACACAGAAGGTGTGTTAGCCTTTTCAGAAACAGCTTCCTGAGATGGAGTTGATGGAGAAGAAGTGACTGGAGCAAATTCCTTGTCTTGTGAGATCAGAGATTCCTGATCCCCTTCCTTAGCTGCTTCCTCTTCATCATCTGAAACTGGTCTTTTTGCCCTATGTTTCTTGTATCTCTTTGTTAATTTGGATTCCTTGGGAGTTTCAGGAACTGTCATTCTTCTAAGCCGTTTGAGAAGCCTAGATCCCCCAATTCCAGAATCCTTCTGAGAAGTCACTTTCTCAGCTTCACCTACAACAGGTTCTGAAGTAGGAACCTGTTCCTCAGTATCAGATTCATCTCTCAGTACAGTCCTCCTCCTCTTTTGAGGTGTTTGAGGAATAGTTTTTGTCCTCTTTGGCTAGGAGGATGAGGATTGAACAGTCTATGAAGTAGAGAGATAGGATTTGAGATAAGTCATGTGGGTAGGTTGAGTAGTATGAGTGGTAGGTGCTGAGGATGATGGTTTTTGGGTGTTTGTGGTTGGTTGGACATCAGAGTAAACAGATCTATAAGTATCAGGATCAGCATTTACTAGGATCTGTTTTATAGACTGAGGAATCTGTAATGGTCTAACAACTGTTTTCTTAGTATCAACATTTACCAGATCATTAAAGTATCGTTTTATGATAAGTGGCATTTTATACCACTTAGAACGTCTTAAAATGGCTTAAATTGGTGTCTTGAAATCAAGTATTTTGTGTATTTGATGCGTTTTTCTAGTGATTATGCATTTCAGGGTATTAGTTGCATTTCGGGGGAGGAATCATCAAGAATAAGCCTTGGCATGTGTTCACCATTGCGAGAGGAAAGGAACGGGCAGATTACGGCGAAGAAACAGAGCAAACTTGGATTTTTTCCAGTAGAGGCCTGCGCGCCCGCGCAGCTATGCTGAGCGGCCGCGCAGGGTCGGGAATTTTGCTGAATTATTTTAGACTTCTACTTCTGTTTGGCTTCCAACTTCTATGTAATCTGAGTTTTATGGGACTATTATATAAGTAGATTTGAGACGTTTTCACAGGGAGGATTAAGAAGAAGAAGATTGTGTTTTACGCAAGAAGCGAAGGAGATAAGGAAGAAGACCGATTTAGCACACCGCAACGAAGAGGGAGCATATTTTCTTGTGATTCTTGTTTCGTTGTAACGTTGGATGCTAGTTTTCTTGCTTTGACTTATTTACTCTTGTGACGTACTCTGTTTTAATATAATTAGTTTAGTTATTATTTTCTTGTGTTTGTTTATCATGATTTCATATGAACCCATGATGGCGATAAGTTCTATTATGGGCTAATCGTGATCATGGGGTTGCAACGGATTTATTATGGAATTCTTTAGTTAATTATTTAATACTTTAGTGTGTGATGATTGCTTGATATCTAGTATTGGTTGTGCATATTCGTCTTATGTGCGTCGCGAACATATAAGATAGGGTGCTAATCTCTTGTGAAGCGACGGTGGATCTTGAGATTTAGAACTTGCCATGCTAGCATAGGTTCATGTACGTTGTGCATGATTAGTGGGTAACTCTAACAGTTTTATTTGCCCTATGTAATCAAAAAGGAATAACTTGTGCTTAAATCGTTGTGTTGTCAATTTCTGTAGACATATAGGAACTCAACATAATTGATGACTATTCAACTTCTATCTTAATTGTGGATGCTTGGTGGAATGGTATTAGTACAATGAAAGTTGGCTTTTATCAGTTTCGTGTTATTCGATTAATATCATCACTGTCACATGCTAAAGGTAATAACAATGGCTATAGAAGGAAGTAATAATGAAGTTGTGATCTCATGAGTGTTTTATTATTGATAAATTGAAGTGTTAGTTAAGTGGTTAATTAAGTAGTTAATTATAGTTAATATTTAATCAACAATTTTAAGTGTTATTATCTTAACATTGAGAAGTAATCATACATTGGTGAGTGAGTTTAATTAGACAATAATTTAGCCTGAGTCTCTGAGGGAACGAACTAGAAAATATTCTATATTACTTGCGAACGCGTATACTTGCGTGAATATTAGCGCGTGTTTTCGCCCTAACAAGTTTTTGGCGCCGCTGTCGGGGACTCGGCATATTTGTTTAGTTTATGTACTTACCATCATTGGTCATTAGGACTCAGTGATTAGGACGTAGTAGTTACTTATTTTTTCTGGTTGTGTTTCAGGTACTTTAGCAAGCGTTTATGCAAACTCGTTCTCGTGCTCGCAAGAGGACTTTAGATACAGCTGAGGAGACAGACGAAGTCCTTGATATTCCGGAGAAGTTAGATTTTGAGGATTCGGATTCAGGAACTGAGCAGAAAGAACCAGTAAACATGGGAGATCGTATTGTTCAAGCTGATCCAGCTCTTATGGATTTTTCTCGGCCTAAAATTGATGACATTCAGTCAAGCATCCTTCATCCGGCTATTCAAGCTAACACCTTTGAAATCAAGCCGGGCACTATTCAGATGGTGCAGAATTCTGTTTCTTTTGGAGGAGCGGCAACTGAAGACCCCAACATGCACATAAGGAATTTTGCGAGATCTGCAGCACTTTTAAGTATAATGGTGTGACTGATGAGGCTATCAAGTTGAGGCTTTTCCCATTCTCACTAAGGGACAAGGCTAAAGACTGGTTACATTCTGAACCAGCTGGGTCCATCACTACGTGGCAAGATCTTGCACAAAAGTTTCTGGTGAAGTTTTATCCGATGGCAAAGACTGCTGCTATGAGGAGTGCTCTTACTCAGTTTGTGCAGCAACCTACAGAATCTATGTGCGAGGCTTGGGAACGCTACAAGGAAATGTTGAGAAAATGTCCACATCATGGAATGCCGGATTGGATGGTGATCACTGGTTTCTATAATGGTTTGGGGGCCCAATCTCGTCCCATGCTCGATGCAGCAGCTGGAGGCGCCTTATGGGCTAAAAGCTATACTGAGGCGTATAATCTTATCGAGATGATGGCTGCAAATGAGCATCAAAACCCAACTCAGAGGATGACGTCAGGCAAGGTAGCAGGTATTCTGGAAGTTGATGCAGCCACCGCTATTGCAGCCCAGCTCCAAGCGCTATCAATGAAGGTTGATTCTTTGGCTACGTATGGAGTTAATCAAATAGCTATGGTTTGTGAGCTTTGTGCAGGTTCTCATGCTACGGATCAGTGTTCTCTTGTAAACGAATCTGTTCAGTATGTGAATAATTATCAGCGACAACAGCAGCCTGTGTCAGCGACCTATCATCCTAACAACAGAAATCATCCAAATTTCAGCTGGGGGAATAATCAGAATGCTATTCAGCCACCATATCAGCAAGGAGTGAGTAAAAAGTTTAACCCACCTGGATTCCAGCAACCACAGCAGTATGCTACAAGGCAATCATATCCTCAACAGGGAAGTGCAGCTGCACCTACTAGTGCTGATTTTGAGGAACTTAAGTTGTTGTGCAAAAGTCAGGCGGTTTCTATAAAGACCTTGGAAAATCAAATCGGTCAATTAGCCAATGCAGTGCTCAATCGTCAACCAGGCACTCTTCCCAGTGACACGGAAGTACCAGGCAGGAAGGAAGCTAAAGAGCAAGTCAAGGCTATTACCTTAAGGTCTGGAAAAGTAGCTGATGCTGAAAAGGCAAAAGAATTAGAAGCTGAAATTAGAGGTGAAGAATCTAAGCAAAAGGAGAAAGCGGCGGAACCAAAGAAGACTACTGTTGAACACACTCTGCCTGAGGCTAATACAGGGGAGAAACAGCTCTATCCTCCACCACCTTTTCCTAAGAGATTGCAGCAACAAAAGCTGGATAGACAGTTCGGGAAGTTTCTGGAGGTGTTCAAGAAACTTCACGTCAATATACCTTTCGCTGAAGCTCTTGAACAAATGCCTAGTTATACGAAGTTTATGAAGACTATTCTTTCAAGGAAGGTGAAACTGGATGACCTTGAAACCGTTGCTCTCACGGAAGAATGCAGCGCTGTTCTGCAACAAAAGTTACCACCAAAACTGAAAGATCCAGGGAGCTTCACCATTCCTTGCACAATTGGCAATCTGACATTTGACAAGTGCCTTTGTGATTTGGGAGCAAGCATTAATCTGATGCCGTTGTCGATCTTTAAAAAACTGGATCTGCCTGATCCAAAACCCACGTACATGTCACTACAATTGGCTGACCGTTCCATTACTTACCCAAGGGGCATAGTTGAGGATGTGCTCGTCAAAGTGGATAAGCTCTTCTTTCCAGCAGATTTTGTTATTCTGGATTTTGAGGAAGATAAGAAGATTCCCATAATCTTGGGGAGGCCTTTCTTGGCTACTGGCCGTACCTTGATAGATGTGCAAAAAGGTGAACTTACTATGCGGGTCCAAGATCAGGATGTGACCTTCAACGTATTCAAGGCAATGAAATTCCCTACAGAAGATGAGGAGTGCTTAAAAGTGCATGTGATTGATTCTGCTGTTACTTCGGAACTCGATCACATGCTAATGTCTGATGCATTGGAAAAGGCCTTAGTGGGGGATTTTGACAGCGATGATGAAGATAGCAACGAGCAATTACAATATCTGAATGCTTCTCCCTGGAAGCGAAAGCTGGACATACCATTTGAATTTCTTGGTACTTCTGACCTCAAGAACGCTGAAGGGAAGCTCAAACCATCAATAGAGGAAGCACCTACCTTGGAGCTCAAGCCATTACCTGAACACTTGAGGTATGTTTTTTTAGGTGATTCATCTACGTTACCTGTTATTATTTCATCTGACCTTTCAGGTAATGAGGAAGACAAGCTCTTAAGGATTTTGAGAGAATTCAAATCGGCTATAGGATGGACCATAGCAGACATCAAGGGGATAAGTCCTTCATATTGTATGCATAAAATTCTGCTAGAGGAAGGTAGTAAGCCAACTGTGGAACAACAGCGAAGACTGAATCCCATCATGAAGGAGGTGGTGAAGAAAGAAATTCTGAAATGGCTAGATGCAGGCATCATTTATCCTATTTTTGACAACTCGTGGGTGAGCCCCGTACAATGTGTACCTAAGAAGGGAGGTATCACTGTGGTCGCAAATGAAAAGAATGAGCTCATCCCTACTCGAACAGTTACAGGATGGAGAGTATGCATGGATTATAGAAAATTGAACAAAGCCACAAGGAAGGATCACTTCCCCCTTCCATTTATTGATCAGATGCTTGACAGATTGGCGGGTCATGAGTATTTTTGTCTTCTGGATGGTTATTCCGGGTATAATCAGATTTGTATTGCACCAGAGGATCAGGAAAAGACTACCTTCACTTGTCCATTTGGCACATTTGCTTTTCGTAGAGTTTCGTTTGGGTTATGTGGCGCCCCGGCCACCTTTCAGAGATGTATGATGGCTATATTCTCTGACATGATTGGAAATAACGTCGAAGTGTTCATGGATGACTTCTCCGTCTTTGGACACTCATATGATGAATGTTTGAATAATCTGTGTGCCGTACTCAAAAGATGCGTGGAAACTAATTTGGTGCTTAATTGGGAGAAATGTCACTTTATGGTGCGTGAAGGCATTATCCTTGGGCATAAGGTCTCTAGCAAGGGTCTGGAGGTGGACAAGGCCAAGGTGGGAGTCATTGAAAATCTTCCCCCACCTAATTCTGTGAAAGGAATCCGTAGTTTTCTTGGTCATGCAGGTTTTTATCGGCGATTCATCAAGGACTTTTCAAAGATATCTAAGCCGTTGTGCAATTTGCTTGAGAAAGATGTGCCGTTCAAATTCGATGATGAATGTTTGGCAGCATTCGAGACTCTCAAGGAGAGTTTGATCACGGCACCAGTCATTACAGCACCAGATTGGACAGAACCATTTGAGATGATGTGTGATGCGAGTGATTATGCGGTAGGTGCAGTTCTGGGACAGCGCAAGAAAAATCTCTTCCATGTGGTCTACTATGCGAGTAAGACTTTAAATGGTGCCCAATTGAACTACACCACTACTGAGAAGGAGCTTTTGGCTATAGTCTTTGGCTTTGAGAAATTTCGATCTTATTTGCTTGGTACGAAAGTAACAGTATTCACTGATCATACAGCTATTCGCTATCTGGTTTCTAAGAAGGATTCGAAGCCGAGACTCATTCGTTGGGTGCTTTTACTTCAGGAATTTGAGTTAGAGATCAAAGATAGAAAAGGTACTGAGAATCAAGTAGCTAACCATCTCTCTAGGTTGGAGAATCCCGATTCTACTTCACAAGATAGGACGTTAATCAATGAATCTTTTCCGGATGAGCAGTTGTTTGCAATTCAGGAGGAAGAACCATGGTTTGCAGATATTGTAAACTATCTCGTCAGCAATATAATGCCTCCTAATTTGACATCCGCTCAAAAGAAGAAGTTTCTGCATGAGGTGAAGTGGTATATGTGGGATGAACCATATTTGTTTAGACAGGGAGCTGACCAGATCATCAGGAGATGTATCCCGTTCTGTGAGACAGAGGGGATATTACGAGACTGCCATTCCACGGTTTATGGTGGACACTATGGCGGTGAGAAGACGGTAGCTCGTATTCTGCAAGCAGGTTTTTTCTGGCCTACTTTGTTCAAGGATGCTCATCAGTTTGTTTTAAGGTGTGATCATTGCCAAAGAGTGGGAAATTTGTCAAGGAAGGATGAAATGTCATTAAATGTGATGCTTGAAGTCGAGGTCTTTGATGTATGGGGAATCGATTTCATGGGGCCTTTTATCTCGTCTTGCAATAATCAGTACATCTTGCTGGCAGTCGATTATGTCTCAAAATGGGTCGAAGTTAAAGCTTTACCGATAAATGATGCAAAGGCAGTGCTAAATTTTTTTCATAAGCAAATTTTCACAAGGTTTGGAACACCTCGGGTAATCATAAGTGATGAAGGATCGCATTTTTGCAACCGTAAGTTCACTTCTATGATGCAGCGTTATAATGTGAATCATCGAGTAGCTACTGCCTATCATCCGCAAACAAATGGTCAAGCGGAAGTGTCTAACAGAGAGATAAAGCGCATTCTAGAGAAGGTTGTTTGTCCGTCAAGGAAGGATTGGTCTTTAAAGCTCGATGAAGCTGTTTGGGCTTATAGAACAGCATACAAAACTCCACTTGGGATGTCACCGTTTCAGTTGGTGTACGGTAAGGGATGTCATCTACCTGCGGAGCTTGAGCATAAGGCCTACTGGGCATTGAAGAAGTTGAACCTGGATTTAGATGCAGCTGGTAAGAAAAGAATGCTTCAGCTTAATGAACTGGATGAATTTCGACTTCAAGCGTACGAAAATAACAAAATGTATAAGGAAAAGGTGAAGAGGTGGCACGATAGGAAGCTACATCCAAAGTTATTTGTACCAGGGCAACAAGTTCTCTTATTCAACTCTCGGCTCCGACTTTTTCCTGGGAAGTTGAAATCAAGGTGGTCTGGACCTTTTATTGTCAAAACTGTGTTTCCACATAGAGCGGTGGAAATTTTTGAGAATGATCCGGACCAAGCATTCAAGGTTAACGGTCAGCGGTTGAAGCACTACTATGGGGACATGGCAAACCGAGAAGTGGTTAGTGCCATTTTGTTGACTACTTGAGCAGGGTACGAAACGTCAAGCTAATGACGAAAAAGAAGCACTGCGTGGGAGGCAACCCATGAATTATTGTTACAGGAACCCTTAGAAGTTACGAATTTGATCTCCTTCCATACTTCACAAGCCTATCCAAAAACACAAAAAAATCAGAAAACAAGGGCTGAAAAAAAAATTCCAGTGACCCCCTGCGCGCCCGCGCAGCTAAGCTGAGCGGCCGCGCAGCAAGCTGAGCGCCCGCGCAGCTATGCTGAGCGGCCGCGCAGGGGTCGAGGACCAGAAATTTTTTTTACAGTTCAGAAAAAAAAAACAAACAAACAAACAAAAACAAACACAAAAACAGTTTTAGCCCATAAACCCACGATTTGTTCCCACTACCCCATCATTTTATCCCTTAATTCCCAAACCCTAATCTAATCCACACCCTATATATACATACACCTATCCTACATATCTCCCACAAAACTTCCTACACTTAAACCCTCTCACAAACATCAAATATCAGTTCTTACACGCTTTTATTCATGAATCAATGGCACCCAAGAGAGCACGCACTATTGACAGTAGCAGCACAGTTCCTACTGCTGATTCATCGAGGGGTACTGCTGCAAGGCCTCGGTTAACTGACAGAGCCGCAGAGGAGGAGTACACTAGGCTGTTGGGTAAGCCGATTCTGAAGGAGAGGGGGTTTTTACCATCGGGGAGGGATGGTGAGTTGTTGCCCATGATTGCAGAGAAGGGGTGGATAGCTTTTTATGAGTCACCCGAAGCAGTACCGATGAGCGTTGTTCGCGAGTTCTACGCGAACGCGAAGGCTGAAAAGAATGGGTTTTCTGTGGTCCGTGGGCTGACGGTTGATTATCATCCTGCGGCGATTCGCCGTGTGATTGGACAACGAGAGAGGAAGCCCGAGGAGGAGAACTGGAATGAAAAGACTGCTGAGGATTTTGACTTGGATTTGATTTGTACGACTCTCTGTCGACCGGGCACAGTTTGGACCCGCAGTACAGGCAATAATGAGTATCGTCACTTTCCGGCGATCGCCATGAACAGGTATGCCCGTGCATGGAATGCATTTATTTGTGCTAATATTTTTCCTTCTTCGCATGCACACGAGGTCACAGTTGAGAGAGCACAGCTGTTGTGGGGAATTCTGAATGAGGAGTACTATGTGGACCTTGGTGAGTTTATCTACCAAGGAATTCTGAAGTTTTTGAGGGGAGCAAAGCATATGAACATCCCTTATGCATCTACGGTTATGAAGCTATGCCGAGCAGTGGGAGTGAACTGGCCGGCTCATGAGCAGTTGCAGTTGTCAGCCGCTCCGATTGATTCTGGCACTCTGAATGGGATGCAGGAGTGGACCGGTGGTGAGCCTGAGGAGCATGGGCTGGGTTATCATCTTCCAGGAGGGCGTCCAGCATGAGGTGCTACTATGGTTAGGCCAGGGCGTGATGAGGCTGGTTCTTCGAGAACTCAGGAGGGTGCTGGGATGGTTGATGCCCAGTATAGGAGGCTTTCACGGCGGATGGATGCCATGTATGAGACACAGAGCAGGTTTGCTCAGGAACTCACCCTTGCGTTAGGGACTGCTTTTCGAGGCCATGGAGCTGATATCCAGTGGCCAGTTTTTGGTGAGGACTCTGCATACCCGCCGCCTGATACTCCACCCACTGAGGGTGATGATGATGATGACTCCGAGTAGGTATACCCTGTGTTCCTTTCTACTACTTTCACTGAGGACAGTGAAGATTTTTAGTTTGGGGGTGGTAGTTAAGGAATTTTGTGTGTGTGTCATTTAGTTGCATATTCATGATAGTTTAGTTCATATAGTTGCATAATTTATGCCATATAGTTTTTTTTATGAATGTCATGTAGCTCAGGCATTTATCATGATCCCTTTTGCAATGATTATCGACTGAATTGTGATATTGATGTGAGTGTAGTGATAGCATTAAAGTGATATTAAGTTGTGTAGGTTGATATGCATGCTAGAAACAATTGTAAGTCCACTAAGTCTTAGAGAATGCGAAAGGGCTAGATTGTGTTATGATTTGGTTGTTTTCAAGGTCAAACTACTTATTATGCTTAGAATTCGATTATAGGTTCTTAGTGATAAAGACATGAAAAAGAAAAATTTTGGAGAAAAAAATATGGAAGTTGTTGCTAGTTGTGGCTAGGCGTCAAATGGCTAGTAGTCGGCTCGCCTATGTTGCGAGTAGTCTAGGGTTGAGCAAGATGGAGCGAAACTGCACTTGTTCAGAAATTAAAAAAAGAAAAAAAAAATTTGCATAATTGATCAAGAGTGGGCTCTTTGGTATTCGAGTTATTAAGTTCTTAGGGGACTTTGTGCCTAGCGACCTAAGGCTTTTAGAGTCTGGGATCCGCTAACCTAACGCTCGTTACATGGATATCATTGTATAAGTCTTTTGTGGACCTCACTCATTGCACGGTCAAATAAGCATTTGAGTTGTAAATAAAAAGCACGATTCCGTAGTAAGCTCCAGAGTTCTTGTAGTGTTGTATATCACTTTGTGCCTGGAATTTTTATTCTTTGTATAATTGTAGGATTGCCTTGAGGATAGTCTAGTCATAATAATTGGTCTAGTTCCGAAGCATATTTGTTAAGCATTTGCACACACCACGTTTCTGGCTGTATGTCCGTTTGCATGAGTTTATTGATCTTTAGTTGTCTAACTGCATTCGTTGAGATGTGGCAATTTGGTTGATTAATTGTAGTAAGGGGGATCGCTGCATTTTCATATAGATTGTATTCATGCATATTTTTATTTGTTTTTGAGTCTGTGACGCTTGAGGGCAAGCATCGATTTAAGTTTGGGGGTGTGATAAGTGGCATTTTATACCACTTAGAACGTCTTAAAATGGCTTAAATTGGTGTCTTGAAATCAAGTATTTTGTGTATTTGATGCGTTTTTCTAGTGATTATGCATTTCAGGGTATTAGTTGCATTTCGGGGGAGGAATCATCAAGAATAAGCCTTGGCATGTGTTCACCATTGCGAGAGGAAAGGAACGGGCAGATTACGGCGAAGAAACGGAGCAAACTTGGATTTTTTCCAGTAGAGGCCTGCGCGCCCGCGCAGCTATGCTGAGCGGCCGCGCAGGGTCGGGAATTTTGCTGAATTATTTTAGACTTCTACTTCTGTTTGGCTTCCAACTTCTATGTAATCTGAGTTTTATGGGACTATTATATAAGTAGATTTGAGACGTTTTCACAGGGAGGATTAAGAAGAAGAAGATTGTGTTTTACGCAAGAAGCGAAGGAGATAAGGAAGAAGACCGATTTAGCACACCGCAACGAAGAGGGAGCATATTTTCTTGTGATTCTTGTTTCGTTGTAACGTTGGATGCTAGTTTTCTTGCTTTGACTTATTTACTCTTGTGACGTACTCTGTTTTAATATAATTAGTTTAGTTATTATTTTCTTGTGTTTGTTTATCATGATTTCATATGAACCCATGATGGCGATAAGTTCTATTATGGGCTAATCGTGATCATGGGGTTGCAACGGATTTATTATGGAATTCTTTAGTTAATTGTTTAATACTTTAGTGTGTGATGATTGCTTGATATCTAGTATTGGTTGTGCGTATTCGTCTTATGTGCGTCGCGAACATATAAGATAGGGTGTTAATCTCTTGTGAAGCGACGGTGGATCTTGAGATTTAGAACTTGCCATGCTAGCATAGGTTCATGTACGTTGTGCATGATTAGTGGGTAACTCTAACAGTTTTATTTGCCCTATGTAATCAAAAAGGAATAACTTGTGCTTAAATCGTTGTGTTGTCAATTTATGTAGACATATAGGAACTCAACATAATTGATGACTATTCAACTTCTATCTTAATTGTGGATGCTTGGTGGAATGGTATTAGTACAATGAAAGTTGGCTTTTATCAGTTTCGTGTTATTCGATTAATATCATCACTGTCACATGCTAAAGGTAATAACAATGGCTATAGAAGGAAGTAATAATGAAGTTGTGATCTCATGAGTGTTTTATTATTGATAAATTGAAGTGTTAGTTAAGTGGTTAATTAAGTAGTTAATTATAGTTAATATTTAATCAACAATTTTAAGTGTTATTATCTTAACATTGAGAAGTAATCATACATTGGTGAGTGAGTTTAATTAGAAAATAATTTAGTCTGAGTCTCTGAGGGAACGAACTAGAAAATATTCTATATTACTTGCGAACGCGTATACTTGCGTGAATATTAGCGCGTGTTTTCGCCCTAACATTTTGCAACTCTAAAAGGTGGGGTTGAGGAACTGACTAATTGAGGTTCATCAGTACAAAAAGTATATATAAGTTGACAGAATCTAGCAAAATAGACAACATTTATATCCTCTGTCATCATATCCCCAATAAAACCAATTATTCCAGTTGCAAAATCAAAATGAGTTTGATGGATAATAGCATACCCTATGTGCTGACTCAGAATTGGGATAGCATCAAAATTCAAACATTTGTTCCCAAAAGCTTTGGTGATGCAGTCAAAGAAGAAACTCCATTCTCTTCTGATATTAGCCCTTTTTAACTGCCCAAGCTTTGCCAAACTCTTTTTATATCCCAGATCAGCCATTAACTCCTGAAGTGCTGATTTCTTTGGAGTTGAAAAAGTACAATTTTCTGGGAGATGTAGAGCTTTGCGTATTGTACCAGGAGTGACTGCATAAGATGAATCACCCACTTCAAAAACAATACTGGGAGTGCCATGTTTACCACCATCATCAAAGTGCCCAGTCCGCCAAAACATCATAACTTGTTGGCTCGAAAAGACTTCAGACTGAGTTAATGCATACCCAATCTCACTGTGTGTAAGAAGATCTTGCACAAAATGCAATTCAGATGGAGCTTCAGCATGATCAAGAATTGCAGCATAGTTGTTTGGAACAAACTTAGCTCCATCAATGATTAAATCCTTAGGTGCCATGTGAAAAATTGAGATTCAAAAGTGCCTGTTAGGTGTTTGATAAGATGTCTGTATGAAAAAACAACGTGAGAAGAAAGAGAGTAAAAGTAAGTAAAGAGAAAAAATATGAAGAAAATAAAAGATTAAAGAAATCCTCTCTCTGTTGTACTTATACTCTGAACAAAAATGTTACCGTTGGACACCTGTCAGACATGCAGTAATAACGGATAGTTACTGGGCTCGAGAAAACAGGAATCATTACTTACCCAGTTGCCTGTTTTTAAGGAAAAACCGTTCCACTTACCCAGATATTCCATTAATCAAGGTGAAACAGTTTTAATTCAAAATTGAAACCGTTCCCTCTAAGTTAATTATTTTTCACTGCATCATTAATATTCTGAAAGTAAATCACGTAAAAATGACCAAGATAAATTAGATGAGTAAGTGCTAATAAAAAAATCAGAACTTAAATTAAAACAGAATTTATATGGTCATCAGAATATCAATCAGGATTTATCAATGTATTACCAAATATCTTAGAGACAAAATCTTGAAGCAAAAACAAATTTCATTAATATATCAAGAGAATACATTTATGAAATGGAAATTACATCAGTACTTATACAAGATTTCCCTAAGCTACTAAACCTAACATCAACAGCTTTAGTCCTAGCTAAGAATCCTGACAAAGCTGATGATGAAGAAAAACAGGAAGAAGACAAGATTAAATAATTTCTTCTTCTTCCTACTCTCGACAAACAAAATGGCGAGTCTGATGATTCGCTCTTGCTGGCGGAGAGCTGCCAGTCTTTCCTCCTCCAATTGCTCCAGATGGCGATGGTAATCCATATAGAAGAACAGGAGGTGGGTCAGTACCTCCTGTGGGACAGAGTCCCATATCTCCTCGGGAATGGCTGTGACATGTCATTCCTGCTGCCAGTCTGCATAGCTTAGCTCCATATTGAAGTTTTGGTAGTTCAAAAACATGTTGTATCTTACCATTGTATTTTTGAAAGAAAAAGTATGAAGGTAAGTGTGTGAGAAAGAATTTGATGGGAAGGCTGATGTGAAGTGGCTGCTTATATAGGCAAGAGAATGCCAGGAGACGTAAAAGTATTTAATGCTGACAGGTAGAATTAATTCTACCTCGTCTCCCTAGACTTTGAAAAAGAATAACATTCATTGGAAAGAGGAAACATGGTTTAAGGCGCACAAGAAACAAGTAAGAGTGGACTGTTCAAGTACGAATACCATTAATCCTAATCATAGTGACTATTAATCTTCCACTTCAACATATTCAAGTATTAACTGAGACTGTTATCAAATTTTATTCACAGATAAGTCAAGTAAAACATTAGACTGTAATATCAGAACTTAGACTTATATCAGAACTTAACAGTCATCAGTACATAATTTCTTAACTCGAAAAAGGAATGCCTATCTTAGTAAGTCCTCATACAAGTTCTGAGTTATACTCTTCAGAACTTAATCATCAGAATATGCAACCAGAGCTTGTCCTCAGAATTTGTGCAAAATGACACAATGACTGTTTATCTAAAATAACATAGACCTCCACAGTAATTTTCATCATTAAGATGGAGTGATTAGTGTGTGCATTAAGCTAAATAACAGACAAAGAGTAAAGTCTGATTCACTTCAGTACATCTTAGAAATAAGGCATAACTAAAATTTTGCTAAAGAGCTGTCATTGTCCTGAAACCTACTGATGAATGAGTTCATGCTTGAGTCCACCTCAACTGTTTTGTGCTAATTTTATGCATCTTTTGAAATTCTATTTTACAGTGGCTTCTCAGTGTAAGTTAGTCACGACTGCTTATCAGAATTTATGCTATTATCAGAGTACTTCTCCAGTAATCATAGAGTGTGAAAAGTCACCAAGAAAATATTTTGCTTTTCTAATGCATATTTACTTAATACCAGCAATGCACTTGGGTCGTCCCTTCCATATTTTTACTCTAGATCACAAAGGAGTACCTGATTTTATTCTTTGATCTTTTTGCTTTTTCTTTTGATAAGTGAGGTTTATCAGCACTTAGTACATTCAGCAGTTTTACTAGTATCAGAACTTAACAGTTGAGTAGCATTATTCTAATTTGTGACTTAGTAATAAGATAAACAAAGTAAACTCAACTAAGCTCAATTATCAGAATTTGCTAGTGTCATAAGATTTCCACTGAAATAATTACTTCTTACATGGAATCATTTGTTTATTGAAGACTACTAGGTCAGTATCTAGCATAGTTATCCTCATAGGATTGAATAGTTACTTGGACAGACATATCACTTATCAGAGTTTAGAAACATATATCAGACAACAATCAATACTTAAACGCGTATTTCAATTAATCACAGAATAAACAAAGAGATTACATTCTGTAAATACTGATCATAAAGTCTGATACATCAGAACAAAACTTGACAGATTTAGAAAAGAACCTGAAACCATTCCAAGTTCATTTATCAATCTTGTAAAAGTGGCTTCACGTAGTGGTTTTGTGAAGATATCTGCTAGTTGTTGATCTGTTGGAACAAAGTGCAATTCCACTGTACCTTCATCCACATGTTTCCTTATGAAGTGGTACCTGATGCTGATGTACTTTGTCATAGAGTGTTGAACTGGATTACCTGTCATAGCAATAGCACTTTGATTATCACAGTAAATAGGGATTTTGAAATATGTTAACCCATAATCCAGTAACTGATTCTTCATCCAAAGAATCTGTGCACAACAGCTTCCTGCAGCAATATACTCTGCTTCTGCAGTTGATGTGGAAATTGACTTTTGTTTCTTGCTGAACCAAGAAACCAATCTGCCTCCAAGAAATTGGTAGCTTCCACTTGTGCTTTTCCTGTCAATTTTGCAACCTGCAAAATCTGCATCTGAGTAACCTATAAGTTTAAAATCTGATTCTCTAGGATACCATAATCCCAGATCAGCTGTTCCTTTAAGATACTTAAAGATTCTTTTTACAGCTGTTAAGTGAGGTTCTCTTGGATCTGCTTGAAATCTTGCACAAAGACAGGTAGCATACATGATATCAGGTTTACTAGCAGTTAGATAGAGTAGAGAGCCAATCATACCTCTGTAGTCAGTAATATCTACTGATTTACCAGTATCCTTATCCAGTTTTGTTGCAGTGGCCATGGGAGTGGATGCACTTGAACAATCTTGCATTCCAAATTTCTTCAGCAAGTTTCTGGTGTACTTGGTTTGACAAATAAAAGTGCCTTCTTCATTTTGCTTGACTTGAAGGCCTAGAAAATAGCTAAGTTCCCCCATCATACTCATCTGATATCTTGACTACATTAGATTGGCAAACTTCTTGCAAAGTTTGTCATTTGTAGACCCAAAAATGATATCATCAACATAAATCTGGACCAGAAGTAAGTCATTTCCATGGTTGAGGTAGAACAGTGTTTTGTCTATTGTTCCTCTGTTGAATCCACTTCCCAGAAGAAACTGAGCTAAAGTCTCATACCATGATCTAGGAGCTTGCTTAAGTCCATAAAGTGCTTTATCAAGCCTGTAGACATAATCTGGATGTTTGGAATCTACAAAGCTTGGAGGTTGTTCAACATATACCTCCTCCTCCAATTCTTCATTGATAAAAGCACTTTTTACATCCATTTGAAAGACGGTAAACTTTTTGTGAGCAACATAAGCCAAAAATATCCTTATGGCTTCTAACCTAGCAACTGCAAATGTTTCATCATAATCAATTCCCTCCTGTTGAGAATATCCTTTTGCAACCAGCCTTGCCTTATTCCTTGTAATTATGCCATCACTGTCAGTTTTGTTTCTGAATACCCACTTTGTACCAACAACAGATCTATTCTTTGGTCTTGGCACTAGGGTCCAGACTTTGTTTCTTTCAAATTCATTTAACTCTTCCTGAATTGCTTGCACCCAATCAGCATCTTGAAGAGCTTCTTCAACTTTCTTTGGCTCAGTCTGAGAGAGAAAAGAATTGTAGAGACATTCATTTGAAGTACCTGTTCTAGTTCTAACACCAGCATCAGGATTTCCAATTATCAAATCAGGTGTATGTGATTTTGTCCACTTCCTTGCAGATGGAAGGTTTTCTCTAGAACTGGATGCTCCCCCATGATCCATGCTATCTTCATTTTCATTTTCTGATGCTCCCCCTGAAACTATGCTCTCTGAGTTGGATTCTTCAGTATTTAGATTTTCAGCACTATCAGAACTTGGCTTATCAGAACTTGACGAATCAGAACTTGAAGAGCCAGATGCATGTTCTGATGTTTCTTGAGATATGGTAGGATCTTGAGTATGCTCCCCCTGCATAGGTGCATCTTCCTTTGACGTAGTCACCATAGTTTCAATAACATCAGAGTTTAATCCATCAGAGTTTACAGTATCAGGACTTAGACTGTCAGGATTTTCAGTATCAGAATTTGAGTCTTCATTTTCAAATCTCAGCTGATCATGGTCAATGAAATCTTCAAGACCAGTAATCTTCTTGTCATCAAAAGAGACATTGATAGATTCCATGACCACTTTTGTTCTCAAATTATAGACTCTGAAGGCTTTTGTGGAAAGTGGATATCCAACAAAGATTCCTTCATCAGCTTTTAGATCAAACTTTGATAGCTGTTCAGGATGAGTCTTGAGAACAAAACACTTGCATCCAAATACATGAAAGTATTTCAGATTTGGCTTCTTTTTCTTCACCATCTCATATGGTGTTTTTCCATGCTTGTTAATGAGTGTTGCATTTTGAGTAAAACAAGCAGTCTGCACAGCTTCAGCCCAGAAATAGGTTGGAAGCTTTGCTTCTTCAAGCATTGTACGTGCAGCTTCAATGAGAGTTCTATTCTTCCTTTCAACAACTCCATTTTGCAGTGGAGTTCCAGGAGCAGAAAATTCCTGCTTTATTCCATGGTTTTTGCAGAACTCTTCCATTATCAAATTCTTGAACTCAGTGCCATTATCACTCCTTAAAATTTTCACAGAATCTTTGACCAATTTATCCAGATGTTTGACATGATCAATCAAGATAGATGCAGTTTCACTTTTTGTGTGCAAGAAATACACCCATGTGTATCTGGTGAACTCATCCACTATGACCAACGCATACTTCTTCTTTGCAATAGACATGACATTTACTGGACCAAATAGATCAACATGTAGTAGATGATAAGGCTCAAGAATTGATGATTCGGTCTTGCTCTTGAATGAAGATTTTCTTTGTTTGGCCTTCTGACAGGAATCACAAAGACCATCAGGAGCAAATACTGACTTTGGCAGTCCTCTCACAAGATTTTTCTTGACCAGTTCATTTATATTGTTGAAATTTAAATGAGAGAGTTTCTTATGCCAATTCCAGCTTTCTTCAATTGATGCTCTACTCATCAGACAGATTGCAGAACCATCAGTACTTGTTGAAAGCTTAGCTTCATAAATGTTACCACGCCTGTATCCTTTCAGAACAACTTTGCCTTTCGATTTACTCACAATTTCACAGCGTTCTTCAAAGAAATCATCATGATAACCTCTGTGACAGATTTGACTTATACCTAGTAGATTATGTTTAAGTCCTGAGACCAGAGCTACTTCTTTAATTATGACATTTCCAAGATTGATATTGCCATATCCCAATGTTTTTCCAATATTGTCATCTCCATAAGAAACACTTGGGCCAGCTTTCTCCACAAAGTCTGATAGCAGGGCCTTATTTCCAGTCATATGTCCTGAATATCCACTATCCAGAACTAGAATATTTTTCCTGTTGCCCTGCAATCACAAAGACCACTAATTATTAGTTTTAAGGACCCAGACTTGCTTGGATCCTTTGGCCTTATTAAGTTTGTTAACATTTGCAGCGGATTTAGCATCAGAGTTTATGTTAACATTTTTCTTATCAGAACTTACACTATCAGACTTTGAATCAGAATTTACACTAGAAGGAACAATGGAAACTTTCTTCAAAGAAGGTTTTATTTGATAATAATCATAGTACAAACTATGATATTCCTTACAAGTATAAATGGAATGCCATAAACTACCACAATGAAAACAAGGATTTTGTGGTTTGTATCTAACAGACTGACTCTTAACTCCTGATTTTGAAGGTAAGGAGTTAATATTCTTATTCTTCCTGCAAAAAGAAGCCAGATGGTTAGAACTTCCACAGTTATGACATGTTTTCCTAGGAGCATCAGGAACAAGTTTATAATTATTGCTTTTATTCACACCTTCCTTTCCATTCCTATTTTTCCTAGGTGATTTTACCTTGTTTGCATTCTTAACATCTTTCAGCTTATGCTTAAGCTGCTTCTTTGTCATTAACCCTATGTTCACTTCAACTGTCTTTTCCTATTTTAGTTTGTCAGAAGTTAATTCCTTTTTAACTTCTGATTTCTCATTTTCAGAATTTACAGTTACAAACTTAACAGGTTTTAACTTTGGCTTTTGCTTATCAACAAGATTAATTTTTTCAGTTCCTTTATCATTCTTATCTTCTCCATAACCTAAGCCCTCTTTCCAGTTTCCACTACTTAGCAAATTTTGAGTTGTTTTGCCAGAGTTAGTCCAAATCTTGATAATCTCTCTTTCCTTTTCTAACTCAGTTTTTAGAGATTCATTCATTTTTAGCACTTCATCCCTAACATAAAAAGCATCATCTCTATCCTTCTGAGTTTGATGGAACATGACTAACTCTTTTTCTAAGAAATCATTTCTTTTCTTAAATGCAAGATTTTCAAAAGTTAATCTTTCACATGTTAAAGTTTGATCTCTATAACTATCAAACATGGTTTTAAGATATCTTCTCAACTCATTAATATCATCAGTATGAAAAGCATAAGTAGTCTGAGGTACCTTTATTTCAGCAACTTCAGAACTGCTCTCAACACTTTCTTTATCAGCATTTGCCATCAATGCATAGTTTTCCTCACTTTCAGAGTCTGAGGTGTCTGTCCAGCTTTTCTGCTTTGTGACAAGAGCCTTGCCTTTGTCACCCTTTACCTTCTTGCAATCAGGAGATATGTGGCCTTTCTCACCACAGTTATAGCATTTAACATTGGTGTAATCTCCTCTGTCAGACTTTCCTCCTCTGCCTTCAGATCTTCTGAAATTCTTCTTATCAGAACTTATGCCTTTCCTGGAAAACTTCTTTCCCTTCCTGAACTTCCTGTATGCAATCTTTATGATTCCTTTCACCATAAGAGCACATAGCTTCATCATCTCCTCATCAGCATCAGTCTCAGGCAAGCTTTCAGAATCTGAGTCATCATCACTTTCAGAACTTGATGACTCAGTTTCAGACTTTATGACAAGAGCTTTACCCTTGTTTTTCCTTGAGGAAGCTGCTTTGGGGAATTCTTCTTCAGCCTTAAGAGCAATTGTCCTTGACTTTCCTCCTTTCCTCTTGCTTATTTGTTCCATCTCAAGCTCATGAGTCTTGAGCATTCCATAGATTTCGTTAAGAGTTGTTTCATCAAGATTGTAGTTGTCTCTTATTGTCGTTGCCTTCAAATCCCAGCATTCAGGAAGAGCTAACAGGAACTTAAGGTTTGAATCTTCAAGATCATACTCTTTATTAACCAATGACATATCATTCAAAAGTTTGACAAATCTATCATATAAATCATTAAATGACTCATTAGTCTTTGAGTCAAAGTGTTCATACTCTTGAGTGAGTATTGTCTTCCTGTTCTTCTTAATTGTCTCAGTTCCCTGACACCTTGTTTCCAGAGCATCCCATATCTCCTTAGCAGTCTTGCAGTTGATTACCCTGTTTGACATTACATTTTCAATGGCACTATGCAGTAAGTGTCGTACCTTAGCATCCTTAGCAATTGATGCTATATCTTCAGCAGTATAATCACTCTTCTCCTTTGGTATGGTCTTTGATGCTTCACCTGCAACTGCAACAGCGAGCTTGGTTGGTTTGTGAGGCCCTTCCTTGATTCTATCAAGGTATTCTGGATCTGTTGCTTCCAGGAACATGGTCATCCTTACCTTCCATATGGGATATTCAGATGGTCTCAGTATGGGAACCCTGATAGTCTCATACCGACTTTGAATTTGTGGCTTTGGAGGTTCTTCAGTTTTGGTAGGCTTAGTTGGAGTTTTCGTGTCAGACATGATTGTGTTTGGATCTTTAGCTGTATGTGTGTTAACAGATTGGCTCTGATACCACTTGTTTGGTCACACACACTGTAGAGGGGGTGAATACAGTGTATAATAAAATCAAATCGAACTTTAATATATTAAGTAACAGAAAACAAACTTTATTGAAACAATAAACTCTGTTACAGTATGGAACTGTTACCTCTCAGTGATGAATAAATATCACGAGAGCTGCTAGGGTTACAATGAATAAACTTCTCGAATATATGATAACACTTATAGTGTAAACCCTATGTCTGTGTTTATATACTACACAGTTACAAGATAATCGCTAATTGATATGGAATATAATTCTGCTTCCTAAAATATATCAATCAGATATCTTTTCTTCCAAGTATTCCATTCTTCACGGAATTCCTTCTTCATGCATATCTCTTCTTATATTTATCTCGATCTTCTTTCCTTTAATCAGCTACTGTCATTCTCTGATCATTCTTCAGCACTTAAATTCTGATATCTAACTTCTGATGATTATCTCCTGATAATATAAGTACTGATATCCTTAAGTCCTGACTTTCAGTATAAGTACTGATCAACAGTTAAGTACTGATTTGTCCTGTTAAGTAAGATCTGAAATCTAAACATAAATTATATTAGCCATGACATTATCAAATATATCTAACATTGGGAGATCTGGATAGCTCGTACCAACAATACTTTTGGCAGGTTTATAGCTGGTGTCCAGCAGGTAGATAGTCGCAGCGCGCTTGGAGCGGTGGTGAAAATCACAAGTGCTCACCTCTCACAAAAAATATTTGTTCATAACATGAGGCCACTAAGCTCATTTATTGCAACTGAGTCATCTGAACATTGCACACTATCAATGGAATTAATGTGAGGGTCAATTCTGAAACTACTGTATTTTCGGGGGAGATGCATGTTGAATTGCCCGAGATATCATTACATTCCTTTTTAATTTTCAGAATTAAGCAATCCGGAAACAAAACAACTAATTATTTAGCTCTATTTATTTTTCAATCTGATTGCATGATCAGTTGGGAGTTTGTCCCGATTGAGTCTCTTTCAAATTATTAATAAAATCTGATTTAAATTTGGCAAAAAAAAGAACACGCTCGTAAATAATACATATTTGGTGGGTAAAAAAGGAGAATACTTCCGCCCTCGGTATTTTAGAGAAAAAATGTTAAAAATAACATATTTTTAATTAAAAAAAATAAAAATACCAATTATTGGGAGGGGTGGCTGAAAATACCCATTTGAATACCCAATTACCCTATGCGTACTAGCAAATGCCCTCGTACCCGACCCAAACCCACTCATCTGTTCACTTATTCACTTATGTTAGTTTGCCCCTTTTCTCACTTCACTCTTAACATCTCGTGATTAACAAATTAAGCGACAAATTATTGAAGAAACTACCATCCATCATCCCTCGATTCTGACTCGTCCATATGCACATTCGTATTGATTCATTTGTAAGTTACTTTTTACTCCCTGATTAAACCATTAAACTATGATTGTTGAATTTTGAACTTTCCATGAGATAAATTATAAGTTATATATATATATTTATCTATTTTTGGTAGGTTATTGTTAATCAAACTGTCTAATATACGAAATTTGGTAAAATATATTTTTACAATTTTGTAAGGCTTTCCTGAAATTTTGATTTCAGCAATGATACGCAATACCTTAATACTGATTTGTTAATGTGTTTATAAGCTTAGTTCTAGTATAGTACATCGAATTATATGTTTGATATTTTACATCCATTTCACGACTTATTTTTATTACTTTTGCCAATAGGACATGGATGAGATCACGGATGATATAAATGTTGACAATTTTGAGTTGAAGCCTGGTCCCAAAGACACCTATGTATTGCATTTACAAGCAGAACATAGGTCGTCTACTATATGGAATCTCGGTGGTGGAAATTTGTTAAGAGCACGGGTTCGTAATCCTAGTAGTAATAGATTTCCTTCTTTACATCCTAGAATGGTTCCATTATTCAAAGATGTGGGATTTGATGGAGTTGCGAGGCTTACAGGCATCCATACAGATTGGAGTCTAGTTACAGCATTAGTTGAACACTGGAGGCCAGAGACACACACATTCCACTTACCTGTAGGAGAATACACTATTACTTTACAGGATGTCAGTATAATTCCGGGATTACGTGTTGATGGTCGTGCAGTTAGCGGTTGCACAGAATTCAAAGGTGGTTGGAGTAACCTTATTGAGAGTGTTTTTGGTAAAGCTCCCGGGAAGCATAATTTAGATGGCGGTAGACTAAGGTTGAATTGGTTGGCGAAATTATTTACTGCTCTTTCAGATGATGCAAATGAGGACTGAGCTCATCCAATATACACAATCTTATATGTTGCAACTAATCGGTGGTATACTATTCACAGACATCAAGGATCGCAAGTTCATTGTATGTTTCTACCTTTGATACAGAATCTTGATCGTTCTAAAACATTGTCTTGGGGTGCCGGTGTGTTTGCGTTCCTGTACAGAGAATTGTGCAAGGCTTGCAAAAAAGATACGGAAGAGATTGCTGGTTGTGTGTTGTTATTACAGCTATGGGCATGGACGAGACTACCTACCCTTGCTCCAATTCCTCGTGGTTCGTATGTTGACAATCGAGAGATATGGGGTGATACTCCCGGGCCATTTGGATTGAGGTAATAATGTAATTTTATTTTGTAGGTTATTAGTTTTATAAATCTGTGTTGTTTTAATGTTTTGTATGTGCCTTGATTCTTATATTTATAAGAAAGCACATTAGTTGGCTAGAAATAAATTTATGTACTTGTCTGAGCACATCTAAATTTAAATGCTATATTGTGTAATTAAAATCTACAACGATTTAGGGTTTAGGATTTAGGATTTAGGGCCTTTAAGCCCTAGGCCCTAAATCCTAGAGCCTAAAGGCCCTAAACCCTAGGAACCAAACTTTACTTTCATTTAATATTTTTTAATAGCTTAGGGTTCACCCTTTCCCTAATAGGGTTTTAGAAATATTTATAAGAAAGCACATTAGTTGGCTAGAAATAAATTTTTGTACTTGTCTGAGCACATCTAAATTTAAATGCTATATTATGTAATTAAAAGCTACAACGATTTAGGGTTTAGGGTTTAGGATTTAGGGCCTTTAGGCCCTAAATCCTAGAGCCTAAACCCTAATTGAATCTAGGGTTTAGAGCCTAGAGCCCTAAACCCTAGGAACCAAACTTTACTTTCATTTTATATTTTTTAATAGCTTAGGGTTCACCCTTTCCCTAATTGGGTTTTAGAAATATTTAGCAATTTAAATTTGTCTTGAACATTAGCAATAAGCATTCCCTTATGTTTTTTGAATTTTCTATCTTTTTTTATTGTGTTGTATGTGTATTTATGTATTGATATAATTGTTTACTAGGTGGTGTGCTCCCAAGTCGTATGTTGATTCCAGTTCTCATGTTGTGTATATTGATCGCCTTTCACTTGATGTTCTTCTACCGGATCACTTTGTATGGATGCCATATGCTGATTTACTTAACAAATTATCTAATATTTGTCAAGAAGGTAGTGAAATTTGGTGTTACAAGGGTCCAATAATATGTTTTATATAGTAGAGCCACATGAACCTGATAGGTGCTTGCGTCAATTCAATATGGTCCAAGATATACCATCACCTCCTACCATCTATTCTTGTGATCTGCACAATATGAATTTGAAAGGCAAGACCAAAATTGATTGGCGTGATAAGCATAAAGATCATATTCTTTTGTGGAATAATCGCTTGCAATCTATCATCCTAATTGGTAATAGAGGTCTTGGTATAACTGATGGTTATGCTGACTGGTATGCCAATATCACTCGTCCATATCATACACGTGTTGCTGCTGCGCAATCACATGTGGTAATTATAATTTAGTATCATGTTTGTTTAGGTATTTATGGACTAACTGACTTTAACTAACTAGCTGACTTTAACTAATGCATGCCATTTTTTATTCCAGTTTAATATACTTAATCGTATATCCTCTATTGCCACTGGTGCGGTAAGTGGAGATTATAACACTATTGATGTTCTTTCTAAACATGGAAGACGGGTATTAAAGTCTCAATACAGTCGTGGGCTTCGTCAAGATTTTCCAACTGATGACTCATTTGTTAGCACAGGCCATGTAGAGGTTAAAATGAAAAAAAAGGGTCATAAAGAAGGTCGTGGAGGTGTTAATGCTCCCAAAAGACGTAAGTTGCGAAATGATGATGAGAGATGCGATCATATAAATGAAGATACAAGTATTCATCTGTCTCAGACAGCAACAAGCATCGAGCATGGAATGGAGGATCATCAGGTGAAAATTAGAGGTATTGATCCTAGCCCTGTGTGTGGTATCCCGAGTTCGACTTAATACCTGATTGGTCGCATTTACATGAGGAAGCTAGTGATGTTCATCCTACACCAATGCCTTCACATCCTAATTTTAATTTCTTGTCCTCTGATGAATTTCAACCTCTAGTACCAGATCAACAAGTACCAGGACAATTTACAACTGATAAAGAAGCTAATAAAGAGGAACAAATCTCCTTGCATCCGACTTTTAGCTTATTGTGCCCCGAAGACTATCAACCGCTGGTACATAAAGAACAAGCAAGTGACAATTGTAAGTCATATGTCATAGCCTATTTGTATATTCGAGGATTAAACTCAACTCAAATAAGAATGTAATAAGTAAATAGTGGATCGACCGTCAGAGAGATCTCGCAAAGTAATATCTGTCAAAGGATTCAGAAACAAGGTTCATCTACAGACTTGAGAAGGTAATTCACTGGAAGAAGTTCAAGAAGTTGATCATGCCTCAGTGATATAAATCAAGATCGTGGATTTAATCAAATGACAGAGATCTCGTCAGAGTATCATTAATTACAAGGATTTAATCTGAAGAAAATCAAAGCGTCAAAGTCAAGACATGAAGAAACGTCACGGAAGTTAGTCACTCATGAACCAGACAGTACATCGAGTGTCAACATTGAAGTGACGGAATTGATTCATAAGTCTCAGTGATTTTCAGAAGATTATCAGAAGATTGGATGCTGCTCAAGGTTAGTATTAATTCTCTATTAATTAATTAAGTCATATAATTTAATTAAGAAAATAAATTATATCTGCAAAGATTAATTTATTGATTAATTAAATTAATTGATTAATTAATTCAGAATTAATATTAAGGATTTTCAAGTTTTTAATTGGTTTAAAATCTATTTAAATTGAAACAAGGCAAACTGATTGTATTAGTATGACAATCGGTATGACAATCAATAGTCATACCGAAAGTCATGCTAATTCATTTAATTGTCTTGTTAGAATTTTTATTAGATTAAAAATCTGTTATTAATCTTTGCAAGACAATCTGAATTGTACTTATGTGACAATCGGTATGACAATCAATTGTCATACCGAAAGTCATGCCAGTTCAAATAGATTGTCCTGCTGAAAGTCATGCTGGTTCAAATGATTGTCTTGCTAATTCAAAAGGATAGTCTCACCGATTGTCATGCAAGCTTACAGGATTGTCATTGCAGTTCATTTGCATTCGGCTGTTTACTTAAAAAGAAACAGAAGCAGCAGAAGTTCAAAAAAAAAAAAGAATACACAAGTCAAGAACAAAAGTGCAGCCGCCTTGAAATATAAAATCATCTTCATCTGCAGAAATTCAAGATCAATTTCTAGTTTGTTAATGTTAAATCCAAACCACTAGAATTATTTATCTTGTTCTTGTGTAACAATCTAGCGGATCAAAATCCCTAGAACTTAATCTCAAATCGCGTTTAGCATTTGATTCTAATTATTGCAAAAATAGAAAAAGTTCATGTCGAATTTATTCTAAATTTGTGATAATTAATTTGAGATTAATTCCTTGTAATCGATACAGTTGTTGTAACACCTTTCAAGTTTAATAATATTTTTATTTAACTTGAATTTTGTTTCACATTTTTTATTCCGCATTTAATTCGATTATTCGGTACTGTTTGTATTCAACCCCCCCTTCTACAAACACATTGGGACCTAACAATTGGTATCAGAGCCTTCTGATTAACGAACAAATCAAGATCCTAGACTTTTGTGATTTTTTAACTCCTTGAATTTTTATTTATTCAAAAATTCATAATGACTTCACATAAAGTTGGAACCGTTAAAATTCCATAATTTGATAAAGAGAATTATATCATGTGGAAGAAGAAGATGCTATTATTTTTACAAGTTGCAAATCCCAAATATTCAAACTTGTTAAAGAAGGGTATAAAAACTCCGATGGTTATTGAACCGGAGGTAATAATAGATGGTGTGGTGACTACTGAAGCTAGAACCTATCCAAAAGAGCCTGAAGATTTTACTCCTGCTGAGAAGGAAGAAGCCTCCTTGGATGCCAGCCTTCAATTAATATTAATTGATTCCCTTGATCCCTTGATGAACAGACATGTGATGAACTGTAAAAATTCCAAACACATGTGGGAAACTATTGAGGTGATTAATGAAGGCACAGAGGAAGTTAGGGAGAACAAGTTGGAAATCCTAACCTCTGAATATGAACATTTTAAATCAAATCCAGGAGAAGGAATTACTGAAGTGTTTGAGAGGTACAATGCGTTGATCAACAACCTGAACATCAATGGAAAGTATTATTCAATCAGGGAGGTCAACAAAAAGTTCCTTTTAACACTGCCAGCTCATCTTGAACATAGAATCACTGCCATTAGAGAAGCTAGAGATCTGAGTGAGATTTCTTTGGACAGGCTCTATGGAGTGTTAAAAACCTATGAGTTGGAGCAGATTCAACAGAAGGAAGTCTACGGGAAGGATAGAATGGTCAGCACATCTACTGCACTTGTAGCTGAAGGTCAACAACAACAACAATATCAACAGTTAGAAAGAATGGTACAGTTTTCCAAGGGTGAGGAAAATGAGTTAGTAGCAGAATATGATCCTCCTACTACAAATCAATCAAGTGATGATTTTTATTCCTTGGAAGAGCTGGAGCAATTGGAAGATGAATCAATGGCCCAAATTGTCAAGAGATTCTCCCATGTCAGATTCAGGAGGAATCCCAAGCTTAAGTACAAGTCCAACTGCAACAAATTCCAGAAAGGTGGATCTTCATCCTCTAACACCAGCAGTGGTGGGTACAAAACAGGGATGGTTGATCGAAGCACCATTAGATGCTATAACTGCAATGAGTTGGGACACTTTGCCACAGAATGTAGGAAGCCAAAGCAAGTAAGAAAGAACTCTGAAAGGGCTTATCTGGCAAAGGGAAGAAGCTGGGATGATACTGACAGTGAAGATGAAGATGAAGGAAATCTTGCTCTTATGGCTATTGATGGAAAAGCTTCATCGTCAAGAATAGAGGTAAAACTTTCTGATGCTGAAATGGTTTATCATCTAAGAGGTAACTTAGATTGTGCACGTCGTGATAATGAACGGTTAAGTTTAAAGATCACAGACCTTGAGAAAGAGGTCAATGAATTAAGACTTGTGCATATTAATCAAGACAAATTAAAAGAACAGGTATCCTTTCTAGAGAATAGAGTTGACTGTTATAGAAAACTCGAAACTATTCTCAAAGACAAGATCACCGGTCTTGAGACTAAGGTTAGAGCCTACTTCAATTCTTGTTCGAAGGCTAAAGAGTTCTACAGTAAGCAAGCTGTTAATCAAACATCTGGAATAGGATATGATTACAATGCTGCTATTGGAGAATTAGGCATAAACTCCCCTCCTCATGTTTGTGCTAAAGGGAGGGAAGTACCACATGTGCTTAAGGGTGTTGATGAACCCCTCTATAAAGCATCAATTGCTGAACCATTTGATGCGACCTCTTCTGTTATTCAAGAAGAAATACGTGCTGAGGATCATGCTTATGAGAAGATTGTTTCCAAGTCAAGTGAGTCGAAAGTTCCAGTCAAAGTTGTGAAAGCAACTGAGACTAACTCAGACACACATGAGTTGGATAACAATAATGCCATGTCTACCATGCATAAATTGCCTGCTGTTAATCACTCTCATAAAGCATGTGGTGTTGCTAATTGTATGTCTTGTGCTTTTAATATGATGTATGCTTATTTTAATGGTAAGCATGTGTCTAATGATAAGACTACTCCTCGTCAGCATGTGAATAACAAGAAGCATGATAGGTCTAAGACTGCTAGTCCTTCTAAGGCTAGAAAGGAGACATTTGTGCCTAAGCTTAAACAGAAATTTGTTAAGGCTGTTTACAAGGTCAAATGTTCAGTCATTGAGAAAGTTGAGACAATTAAAATTAAAAATGTTGTTTTGCCTGATAAAGGACAGTTCTACAAGTATGCCGGGCCCAACCAAGTTTGGGTTCCGAAGAAGGTCTAATCCATTTGAAGTGCAGGGCATTAAACAGGTGTAACCGGTAGTGTGGATTCTTGACAAGTGGATCATCAAGACATATGACCGGAGATAGAGCCCTGCTATCAGATGTGGATTGAGAAAGCTGGCCCCCTGGTTATCTTTGGAGATAACAGCAAAGGTTTATCTGAGGGATATGGCTGTTTGCAAGCTGGGAATGTTATCATTGTAATTTTGTATATTGTGCTAGGTTATTATCAGGAAGCAGTATCTAACATATAGCACCAGTGACGAGACTTGAGAATATTACGACATATCAGACACCAGCTGCACATTACACTTGGAATTGTACTCTAGTAAGATGTGTACAAGTGTACTCCTGGTTGGTGAGTTAAAAGAGGAAGTCAGTGCACCACAGTTCATGGACTTTGCAGCTGCAGATCTATTGGACTATGCAATCTCTTCTTCACAATCTCACTTCAGGTTGGTATGAACTAGTATACTGCTCAAGCAATCGTCAAGGACATGGTATGGCACTCTAACTGCAGTTACAATTTTATATGAATAAGTAGAGTCGTCATATTTATAACTCTCTTATCACTAAGCACAATCATATTGTTTTATATGTGCAGTGGTATATTGTTTATGCAACATAACAATTAGTATCTAAAGTACTTGACAAGTATCGGTCAATGATATCTTGTTAACATTATGTTGCAGATATTTGTAAGCTTTTGACTTGAATGAGAATTACTTAGACTTTACCCTAAGTGATCAATGTTTTATCAAAAACTCATTCATATTGAAAAACAAAATCAAACTTCTTTCTACATTAGTGATTTCTTATTTCATGTAAAATCTTTTGAAATCACTATTGTAAATCATTTTCTCTCTATTACCATATATTCTGTGTTACAGGTTCAGTCTCCAATGACTTTCTTTCATTGACAGTCATGAGGTTGAAAACCCACAACATCTATCCCAGACTGTAAAGACAAACACAAAAAAAGAACCAACCAACACTCTCTTACCACTAAATGTAGTATGAATGAGCGTGAGGGAGATAGTGCCTAGTGCACCACATAAGGAAGGTTCTGTAGTCAACCCAGTAGCTCTGTCTCCTACATAGATGAGTAGTATTTAAACCGAGACAACTGCTAGCCCCCATACATCTTCTCAAAAAGATGTAATGGCTGAAAAGGCACAAAAACAGTTACTAGATTCATTCTCTCAACAGGGTGAGTCTATTGAATTTTGCCTGTCGGCCAAGGTATCCGATGTAGTGTCACCACTTCAAACATAAACAATTCTTGATGCACAAGGAGAGGTTACACACACAAAGGATGAGTTGACGGAAACAAGAGTTTCGACCATTTTAAGGTCAGATTCGATTGTTCAAGGTTCGTTAGTGGACCAATTGCCTTTACAGGTGTTAGGAGAGGATACTGATCCAAAAGCCATATGTCAGTGGTCAGTGTCTACCTCCCCAGGCTTAAATCCCCTGGATGCATCTGCGGATAGTGGATCTGACATAGGCGCAGATCGGCAACTTGTTGACAATGATTCAGATATTACCTGATAAGTCACAAGGAAATGTCTTCACAGACATTAGAAGGGAACTTTGATCCTTATGCTAAATTTGTTGGATCATTGTTTACCTTCCCAGAATTCAAATCTGGAACCCTAAAAGGGAAACTAGCAACTTGTAAATTATGACTCAGATTTATCTGACGAGTTTAACAAGGATGGGGATTTGTGAACTCCCATTGCACCACCTGTGACCTCCTTAAGGATGGCTAAGGTGATTTTCCTTGCAGGTACAGCTGGATTATGGAGCTATGAGAGAAGAGTGATACACTTGTGAGAATGAGTGTAAACACGAGTGGAGAGAAGAGTGAAACACATGTGAGGTACACTAAACAGAATCACACACTCACAGTGAGGTAGAAAGAGAAACTACTTGTTATTTCTTTTCCAACCAAGTGAAATATGAGAACTCCTTCAGACGACGGCATACATTCCTTCTTTAAGGGGGAGATAGAAGCTTAGGTAATAGTTTGGAGGATTCCTCAACTAAGGGGGAGAAATAGCAGGGAGGAAGAAAAAGATCCTAAATGTACACTACACCACACCATTGTTGTTTCTAACTACGGATCCTATTGTACGGGAGAGGTGGTAAACACAAGGTGATTTTCTGATAAGGGAAGAAGCTGTTAGGGGAGTACCATTGGTTTTTATCTGCGGATCCTATTGTACGGGAGAGGTGGTAAAACGAAGGTGATCTTCTTTAATCAGTTGATTCTCATAGGGGGAGAAGCAAGAGATATGGGCTTCTCAACAGGAAATGTGGTTGTACAAATGAAGATGGAACTACTTGAAGATATGTTCAGTCTAGAGGAACATCTACTTGGAATCTGGAAAATGTTAAATCTAGTCCAGAACTTTTCTACTATTTACTTTGCATGTATGTTTATATCTTTTTCTTATTTGTTAGTTGAGTTATCCTCTAGGTATTTGTGTGTTATTGTCTAACAAACAAATAGGGGGAGATTGTAAGTCATATGTCATAGCCTATTTGTATATTCGAGGATTCAACTCAACTCAAATAAGAATGTAATAAGTAAATAGTGGATCGACCGTCAGAGAGATCTCGCAAAGTAATATCTGTCAAAGGATTCAGAAACAAGGTTCATCTACAGACTTGAGAAGGTAATTCACTGGAAGAAGTTCAAGAAGTTGATCATGCCTCAGTGATATAAATCAAGATCGTGGATTTAATCAAATGACAGAGATCTCGTCAGAGTATCATTAATTACAAGGATTTAATCTGAAGAAAATCAAAGCGTCAAAGTCAAGACATGAAGAAACGTCACGGAAGTTAGTCACTCATGAACCAGACAGTACATCGAGTGTCAACATTGAAGTGACGGAATTGATTCATAAGTCTCAGTGATTTTCAGAAGATTATCAGAAGATTGGATGCTGCTCAAGGTTAGTATTAATTCTCTATTAATTAATTAAGTCATATAATTTAATTAAGAAAATAAATTATATCTGCAAAGATTAATTTATTGATTAATTAAATTAATTGATTAATTAATTCAGAATTAATATTAAGGATTTTCAAGTTTTTAATTGGTTTAAAATCTATTTAAATTGAAACAAGGCAAACTGATTGTATTAGTATGACAATCGGTATGACAATCAATAGTCATACCGAAAGTCATGCTAATTCATTTAATTGTCTTGTTAGAATTTTTATTAGATTAAAAATCTGTTATTAATCTTTGCAAGACAATCTGAATTGTACTTATGTGACAATCGGTATGATAATCAATTGTCATACCGAAAGTCATGCCAGTTCAAATAGATTGTCCTGCTGAAAGTCATGCTGGTTCAAATGATTGTCTTGCTAATTCAAAAGGATAGTCTCACCGATTGTCATGCAAGCTTACAGGATTGTCATTGCAGTTCATTTGCATTCGGCTGTTTACTTAAAAAGAAACAGAAGCAGCAGAAGTTCAAAAAAAAAAAGAATACACAAGTCAAGAACAAAAGTGCAGCCGCCTTGAAATATAAAATCATCTTCATCTGCAGAAATTCAAGATCAATTTCTAGTTTGTTAATGTTAAATCCAAACCACTAGAATTATTTATCTTGTTCTTGTGTAACAATCTAGCGGATCAAAATCCCTAGAACTTAATCTCAAATCGCGTTTAGCATTTGATTCTAATTATTGCAAAAATAGAAAAAGTTCATGTCGAATTTATTCTAAATTTGTGATAATTAATTTGAGATTAATTCCTTGTAATCGATACAGTTGTTGTAACACCTTTCAAGTTTAATAATATTTTTATTTAACTTGAATTTTGTTTCACATTTTTTATTCCGCATTTAATTCGATTATTCGGTACTGTTTGTATTCAACCCCCCCTTCTACAAACACATTGGGACCTAACAACAATGATATTGATTGAGCTACAGGTTCCATCAGTTGAGGTACAGCAACCCTCTGTCGTTGAGAAACAACAGCCCCCGATCGTTAGGAAACACATGCCCCCACCCGTTGAGCAACCCCCTATTGTTGAGGAACAACAACATCCACTCGTTGAGGAACAGCAGCCCCTACCCGTTGAGGAACAGCAGCCCCTACCCGTTGAGGAACAGCAGTCCCTACCCGTTAAGGAACATCAGCACCTATTTGAGGAACATCAACCCTTACCTGTCCAGCAAGAAAATTTTGTGGTCAACCACCAACCACAAAAAGAAGAGGGAGAATGTCCTCCAATACCTGAAGAACAACAGCATTTGGAACATGAACATGGTATGCAGTTGCGACCTCGAAAGAAGAAAGGTCCAAAATGTGGAACAGACGGTTACAAATAATATGAAAGGCTTCGGTGACTTATAATATAAAGTCTAGTTTTTTGGGAGCATGATTAATTTCATAGTTTTCGTATATGCAATTTTAATTATCTATTGATTGTGCAGGAAGAAATACAAGTAGTATCTTGCTTGTGGTTTTCTAGAAATTAGTTTTATATAATTCAGGTGAGATCATTGATAGAGTTTGTGAAGGCGCCTTTAGTGTTACTTAAACAGGAATTGCGTAAAATCTTCATCAAAAAGTTATATCATATTACCAAATCCTGTAATGCGTACTAAGTAAATCCAGAAACCTATGTTTTACCCAAACATCACATGCGTGTTAAGTTTTTGAATAATGATACCCAAGCTTCTTATGCGTATTCCAGCAATACCCATTTATTAATAGCTTACCATCCACCCGCTCAAAAGTGAATATAAGCATGGATGCAATTCAACAAACTTACCCCAATCCAATATGCGTATTCCAGATACCCAGAATATAATTGCGTATTTTGTTCAACCTGAAGTCTGATAATAAATTTTAAAGGATACCCAAAATAGTCTTGCGTATTCAGCTTTTGAAGAATAAGATATTAAGTGATACCCAACATATATTTACGTATTGAGTATCACCCAAACTGCAATTGCGTATTAGCTAATACCCAATACTTGAATGCGTAATCAATCGGGTATTTTCAGCCATCTCCCCCGCGAATCGTTATTCTCATTGCTGGAGTGCAAAAAATGGGTATTATTGTACTTCGCCCATAATTTTACCATCACAATATATCCATCCATAAATAAAATTCGATTCCGATGCCATCACATAGTAGCTACAATTTGTGTAAATGAAAGTTTTTACAGTAGTTAAGAGATTAGGTAAATTACCTTATATAAAAGAGGAGCAAGAACCATGTCTGACGAGTGAAACCAATTCAGGAAAAAACAAACATAGGATAGGGTAATGAAGTGGATACTGTATGTATGTAGGCGAATACTCCAACGGCTTATGCGTATTAGGGGACGAATACGCGAACAAGTTATGCGTATTGGATGTTACCCAAACCCCAATCACGTATTCTTCACTAGAAATTATAAAAATGGTTTATAATACCCCAACCTGTGATGCGTATCATAGTACCCAACACAATAATGCGTACTAAGTGAAAATATGAAGACTATTCTTTACCCAATCTTCACATGCGTATTACTGTTTCTGAATAATGATACCCAATCTTCTTATGCGTATTCATGCATACCCGTTTAGTAATTGCGTATCCTTCAATCATTCAAAAGTGAATATAAGCAACCTCGATCCAATATGCGTATTCACGGATACCCAACTTTCATTTGCGTATCCAGAAGTTAAATTCATGTTTACGTCACAAGACCCAAACCATAAATGTGTATTTTGTTCAACCTGAGTTCTTAGAATTCTTATTATAATACCCCAGTCTGAGATGTGTATCCTTCACCCAGTAAACCGTGTTTTACCCATCTACATATGCGAATTAGTGTTACTCAAACAGGAATTGCGTATCTTTAGCGATCTTCATCAAAAAGTTGTATCATATTACCCAATCCTGTAATGCGTACTAAGTAAATCCAGAAGCCTATGCTTTAGCCAAACATCACATGCCTGTTAAGTTTTTGAATAATGATACCCAAGCTTCTTATGCGTATTCCAGCAATACCCGTTTATTAATAGCTTACCATCCACCCGCTCAAAAGTGAATGTAAGCATGGATGCAATTCAGCAAACTTACCCCAATCCAATATGCGTATTCCAGATACCCAGAATATAATTGCGTATTTTGTTCAACCTGAAGTCTGATAATAAATTTTAAAGGATACCCAAAATAGTCTTGCGTATTCAGCTTTTGAAGAATAAGATATTAAGTGATACCCAACATATATTTACGTATTGAGTATCACCCAAACTGCAATTACGTATTAGCTAATACCCAATACTTAAATGCGTAATCAATCGGGTATTTTCAGCCATCTCCCCCGCGAATCGTTATTCTCGTTGCTGGAGTGCAAAAAATGGGTATTATTGTACTTCGCCCACAATTTTACCATCACAATAAATCCATCCATAAATAAAATTCGATTCTGATGCCATCACACAGTAGCTACAATTTGTGTAAATGAAAGTTTTTACAGTAGTTAAGAGATTAGGTAAATTACCTTATATAAAAGAGGAGCAAGAACCATGTCTGACGAGTGAAACCAATTCTAAAAAAACAAACATAGGATAGAGTAATGAAGTGGATACTGTATGTATGTAGGCGAATACTCCAACGGCTTATGCGTATTAGGGGACAAATACGTGAACAAGTTATGCGTATTGGATGTTACCCAAATCCCAATCACGTATTCTTCACTAGAAATTATAAAAATGGTTCATAATACTCCAACCTGTGATGCGTATCATAGTACCCAACAAAATAATGCGTACTAAGTGAAAATCTGAAGACTATGCTTTACCCAATCTTCACATGCGTATTACTATTTCTGAACAATGATACCCAATCTTCTTATGCGTATTCATGCATACCCGTTTAGTAGTTGTGTATCCTTCAACCATTCAAAAGTGAATATAAGCAACCTCGATCCAACATGCGTATTCACGGATACCCAACTTTCATTTGCGTATCCAGAAGTTAAAATCATGTTTACGTCACAAGACCCAAACCATAAATGCGTATTTTGTTCAACCTGAGTTCTTAGAATTCTTATTATAATACCCCAGTCTGAGATGCGTATCCATCACCCAGTAAACCGTGTTTTACCCATCTACATATGTGAATTAGTGTTACTCAAACATGAATTGCGTATCTTTAGCGATCTTCATCAAAAATTTGTATCATATTACCCAATCCTGTAATGCGTACTAAGTAAATCCAGAGGCCTATGCTTTACCCAAACATCACATGCGTGTTAAGTTTTTGAATAATGATACCCAAGCTTCTTATGCGTATTCCAGCAATACCCGTTTATTAATAGCTTACCATCCACCCGCTCAAAAGTGAATGTAAGCATGGATGCAATTCAGCAAACTTACCCCAATCCAATATGCGTATTCCAGATACCCAGAATATAATTGTGTATTTTGTTCAACCTGAAGTCTGATAATAAATTTTAAAGGATACCCAAAATAGTCTTGTGTATTCAGCTTTTGAAGAATAAGATATTAAGTGATACCCGACATATATTTACTTATTGAGTATCACCCAAACTGTAATTGCGTATTAGCTAATACCCAATACTTGAATGCGTAATCAATCGGGTATTTTCAGCCATCTCCCCCGCGAATCGTTATTCTCGTTGCTGGAGTGCAAAAAACGGGTATTATTGTACTTCGCCCTATTTTGGACACTACACGTGTTGGGTTTTGTGGAGTCTATTAATTAAGCCCATGAAAATAGACTATTCAGATTCAGATTAGTTTATAGATTAGTCTACTTTTCAGATTTGGACTGTAATTTTGATTTAGGCCTAGTTTCTTCTCTTATAAATACTCATGTAATTGTAAAATCATAACACAACAAATTGTGAGAGATCAATACAAAATTAGTGCGGCTTGTGGAGTAGGAATTTCCGAACCACGTAAATCTTTGTCTTGTGTGATTGTCGTTTATTTTCTTGTTCTTGTTTATTCGCTTTGGGTTTTGCTTTCGTTGTTGTATACTCAACAACTGGTATCAGAGCCTAGGTTTTCAGGCGAGTGGGAGCGATGGCAGAAGACGGGAAGGTAAAGATCGACAAATTTGATGGCAAAGATTATGGGTTTTGGAAGATGCAAATTGAGGATTATTTATATCAGAAAAAACTACATGAATCGCTGGAAGAGAAGAAACCAACTGCAATGAAGGATGAAGACTGGAAGCTTTTGGACAGGCAGGCTCTGGGGGTTGTCAGGTTGACTTTGGCAAAGAACGGTGCTTACAATATCGTCAAGAAAACGACAACTTATGGTTTGATCAAGGCTTTGTCAAACATGTATGAGAAGCCGTCTGCTTCAAATAAGGTGTATTTGATTCGCTTGTTAGTTGCCACTAGATTGAATGAAGGCGATTGTGTTGCTGATCATGTGAACGAATTTAATTCCATCCTAGCAAGATTGGCATCGGTGGATATTAAATTCGATGATGAAGTACAAGCCTTGTTGTTGGCATCCTCATTACCAGACAATTGGTCGGGATTTGTCACTGCTATAAGTAATTCATCTGAAAGCGGTAAGATGACTTTTGATGGAGTTCGAGATTCGATTCTTGGAGAAGATATTCGTAGGAGAAACTCAGGAGAGTCGTCAGGTTCCTTGTTGAGTGCTGAGAGTAGAGGCAGAAAGTTCGAAAAAGGGCAGAATAAGGGGCGTAGCAGATCGAAGTCACAGAAGAGAGGACAATCCAAAGATCGCAAGGATATTGTTTGTTGGAATTGTCAGAAGAAGGGTCACTTCAGGAATCAGTGCACGGCTCCCGCGGCTCCAAAAGGAAAGAGTAAAGAGGATAATTCAGCTAACGTAGTTGAAGAAGTGGAGGATGCCGATGCTTTAATTTGTTGTGTTGAATGTTCGGTTGAATCATGGGTTATGGATTCTGGTGCATCATTCCATGCTACCCCTTGCAAGGATTTAATGTTAAATTTCAGAGTTGGAAATTTTGGTAAAGTTCGTCTTGCTGATGATGAGACTTTGGATATTGCGGGCATGGGAGATATTAATATCAGAACCTCTTTTGGAACTAGCTGGACGTTGAAAGATGTAAGGTACATTCCTGGACTGAAGAAGATGTTGTTATCTGTGGGTCAGTTAGATAAGGAAGGGTATCGAGTTACTTTCGGAGACGGACAGTGGAAGGTTATAAAAGGGAATCTAGTCATTGCTCGTGGAGAGAAAAAGGGGACTTTATACATTGTTAAACGATCTAGCTATGAAGCAAATGCAGTTGCTGATGAGATTGAGTCTTCAACTTTGTGGCACAAAAGGCTTGGTCATATGAGTGAAAAAGGTATGAAGCTGTTAACTTCGAAGGGGAAGATTCCAGAGTTGAAGAATGTGGAAGTTGGACTCTGTGAGCCATGTGTTCTTGGAAAGCAGAAACGTGTTACTTTTGCAAAATCAGGGAGGACCCCCAAAGCTAAGAAGTTAGAGCTAGTTCATACAGATGTATATGGTCCAACAACAGTTGCGTCGTTGGGTGGATCTCGCTACTATGTCACTTTCATTGATGATTCCACTAGAAAGGTATGGGTTTATTTTTGAAGAATAAATCAGATGTGTTTGCTACTTTCAAGAAGTGGAAGACTGAAGTTGAAAATCAGAGCGGTTTAAAAGTAAAGAGTTTGATGTCAGATAATGGAGGTGAATACAGTAGTGATGAGTTTAAAAGTTATTGCGCGGAATTTGGGATTAGAATGATTAAAACTATTCCAGAGACACCACAACAGAATGGTGTTGCAGAGCGCATGAATAGAACCTTGAATGAGAGGGCCAAGAGTATGAGATTACATGCAGGGTTGCCAAAGATGTTTTCGGCTTATGTAGTTAGCACATCTGCGTATCTCATAAATAGAGGACCTTCAAGTCCTTTGGGGTTCAAGATTCCTGAAGAAGAGTGGCAGGAAAAAGAGGTAAATCTTTCACACTTGCGAGTTTTTTGTTGTGTTTCTTATGTGCGTGTTAAAGTTTCCGACAGGGACAAGCTTGATCCGAAAGCAAAGAAGTGTATCCTTATTGGTTATGGCTCAGATGATATGGGTTACCGTTTTTGGGATGAACTGACTAAGAAGGTCGTTAGAAGTAGAGATGTTACTTTTAATGAGAATGCAGTGTATAAGGATAAGCTTGTAGTCGATTCTGAGTTTACAAAGGAACAACCTGAGAAAGAGGAAGCAGTGCTTGAAGATATTACAGAAACAGATCTTGCAGGAAATAGTGGGAGTTCGGAGTATGTTGATGACATGGTTCCAGTAACTCCACAGACCGAGATAAGAAAATCTAGCAGAAGTGTGAGGCCACCGCAGAGATATTCTCCTTCAGCATATTATATGTTATTGACCGAGGACGGAAGCCTCAGTGTTATTCAGAGGCAGTACAAGTGAATGATTCAGTTCAGTAGAAATCAGCCATGGATGAGGAGATGAGTTCTCTTGAGAAGAATGAGACTTGGTCTTTAACAGAGTTACCAGCAGGAAAGAAGGCTTTACATAATACGTGGGTGTTCAGGATCAAAGAAGAACATGATGGCAGCAAGAGATACAAGACAAGGTTAGTAGTCAAGGGTTATCAACAGAAAAAGGGTATTGACTATACCGATATATTTTCTCCCGTTGTTAAGATGACTACAGTTAGAATTGTGCTAAGTATTGTGGCTGCAGAGGAGTTACATCTAGAGCAACTAGATGTTAAGACTGCGTTCTTCTATGGTGATCTTGAGGAAGACATCTACATGGTTTAGCCAGAGGGATTTCAGGTAGCTGGGAAAGAAAACCTTGCTTGCAAGCTTATAAAAAGCTTGTATGGTTTAAAGCAAGCACCGAGACAATGGTACTTGAAGTTTGACAGCTTTATGATGAAGAATGGGTACACGAGGAGTGTTATGGATCATTGTTTTTACTTTAAACAGTTTGATTCATCTTATATCATATTATTGTTGTATGTTGATGACATGTTGATAGCAGGATCAAATATGAGGGAAATCAACAGGTTAAAAAGACAGATGTCTGAGGAGTTTGAGATGAAGGATATGGGTGCAGCAAAACAAATACTTGGTATGAGCATCATAAGGGATATAACTGAAGGTATTTTAAAATTATCTCAAGAGAAGTATGTTGAGAAATTGTTACAGAAATTCAGTGTCCAAGATGCAAAGACCAGAAGTACACCGTTGGCGAGTCACTTTAATCTCACAAAGAAGAAATCACCTAAAACGGATGAAGGCAAGAAAGATATGGCTAAAGCTCCTTATGCATCTGCAGTTGGCAGTTTAATGTATGCTATGGTGTGTACAAGGCCAGACATTGCTCATGCAGTGGGAGTTGTTAGCAGATTTATGTCTAATCCAGGAAGAGAGCATTGGGAAGCAGTCAAGTGGTTGTTACGCTACTTGAAAGGCACATCCAAGGTTGCACTATGTTTCAGTAAGAAAGATGTTATCTTGGAAGGGTTCTCTGATGCAGATTTGGGTGGATGTTTGGACACAAGAAAAAGTACAACAGGTTATATTTTCACTTTGGGTGGCACCGCAGTTAGTTGGATGTCTCGACTTCAAAAGAGTGTTGCTCTTTCAACCACAGAAGCAGAATATATGGCTATCTCTGAATCTAGCAAGGAGATGATTTGGTTGAAAAATTTTCTTGAGGAGTTGGGAAAGAAACAGGCGGACAGTGCTTTGTATAGCGACAGTCAGAGTGTTATTCATCTTGCGAAGAATCCCGTGTTTCATGCTAGGACGAAGCATATTCAGCTGAGATATCACTTTACAAGAGAGTTGATAAGCAATGATACTTTGTCCTTGAAGAAAATCCTTGGTTCAAAGAATCCTGCAGATATGTTGACTTAGGTGGTTACGAATGAAAAGTTGAAGTTTTGTGTAGCTTCAACTGGCCTTCAGAATTGATTGATGAGAAGGCGTTGCACTAGTTAGAGTTATTGATTGAAGAATTGATTTTACTAGACTTACAAGAGTGAAGTGAAGATTGGCCAGACTCCAAGTGGGAGATTGTTGGGTTTTGTGGAGTCTATTAATTAAGCCCATGAAAATAGACTATTCAGATTCAGATTAGTTTATGGATTAGTCTACTTTTCAGATTTGGACTGTAATTTTGATTTAGGCCTAGTTTCTTCTCTTATAAATACTCATGTAATTGTAAAATCATAACACAACAAATTGTGAGAGATCAATACAAAATTAGTGCGGCTTGTGGAGTAGGAATTTCCGAACCACGTAAATCTTTGTCTTGTGTGATTGTCGTTTATTTTCTTGTTCTTGTTTATTCGCTTTGCCTTTTGCTTTCGTTGTTGTATACTCAACAACACATTTATTTTTGAGGTAATGAGGTAATTCTTTCCTGTATATATGGTATTAAAAATTTGCAATCTCAAATCAACTTTTTTATTCCTTTTCAAATCAACCAACAGTTTTGGAAAAAAATAAATACAATCGAAAAGAGAATAACAACCACTTACTCATTTGAAATTATTTTAATTTATAAAAAAATACTCAAAATAATATAAAAGTGTACCATCACAATTTCATAATAATGTGATCGTTATTTTTTTAAAAAAATAATTCAAAATAAACAAAAAAGAATATATATATATATATATATATATATAATTAAAAAGAGAATTAAAATTTAAAAATACCTATCCGAGTCAATTCATTTTAATTTTCACAAAATCTGAACAAAATAATAGAAAAGTATCCCATCAAAGTTTCATATACGGTAAAAAATCGATAAATAAATATCCGATAAACAAATAATCCTATTAAATGCATATTTTTTCCGGGCCCCAATATAATAGGGATAATATATTTCAAATTTGATAAATGAATAATCTCACTAAATGAACAAAATTTTCTATCTCAATCATATTTATTTATCAAGATTTAAATATACCAACCTTATCACTCTATCATCTTTAAAAACAATAACAAAGAAAATAAAAAAAGAATACAAATATACTAAAAAAAGGCACCCCTACAAATATATTAAAATATAATGTTTTTCGTGCTTTAATTGCATACGTTTTGGTTTCATGTAACTCCCCCTCCCCCTCCCCCTCTTGTGAAAATGATTTTTTGAATTGTATTTCTTACTTGTATGTAATGTTTTTCGTGCTTTAATTGTATATATTTTGCTTTCATGTAACTCTCTCTCTTTCTATCTTTCTCTCTCTCCCTCCCCCCTCTCTCTCTCCCTCCCTCTCTCTCTATCTCTCTCTCTCCCTCCCCCTCTCTCCCTCCCCCTCTCTCTCTCTCTACCTCTCTCCCTCCCTCCTCTCTCCCCCTCCCCCTCCCCGAGTTCTCTATTAATAAAAAACAGAGGTCTAGCTTTAATTGTATACGAATTATGTTAATTAAATCTCATTGAATTCAGTTCTGATCATTAAATGTGCATTTCTATTTTAGATGCTTGGTGATGAGATTGGAAGAGGAGCTCATGGTATAGTTTACAAAGGTTTGAATTTGGAGAATGGAGAATTTGTTGCAATCAAGCAAGTTTCTTTGGAGAATATCAAGGATGAAGATCTTAAAAATATAATGGTACGATTTTTCTTCTACATCTATAAATTTACTTTCCCCCTTACCTACCTTTACATATTGTATGTTGCAATCAATATTAACTTTGAGTATTGGTGTTCCTTGCGTTTTACATAATTTTCCGGCTTTATACTTAACTGTGCAACAAATGACTGAAAATTCTATTGCAATTGGGTCAGTCTTAGGCAGTATATGAGAAATTATGTCTCTAATAGCTTCTACATCATCATTTTTAAGCTTTATTATGCTATATACCTTTTGTGGTTCAGCTTCAGAATTATTAATTTTAATGTTTTATTAACTGATGTAGTTTATCTTGAACTTTTAAGAAAATGGTTCATGTAAGTGCAATGTTATTGATTTTTTGTGCTCCTTATTTGTTGTTTCAACACACTTCTATAGTTTTATATTCTTCCCATAAAGTTAAGCTGACTTTATGTATCTTTATGGGTTATTATGCCACTGGTTGAATACGTGAATGCTAAGCAAGAAATTGATTTGCTCAAGGTAATTTTATTCCCTTCTAATATATCCACTCGTATAATTATGATTTACACTTGCAAATACTTATTTTATATACATATTGGAATCTGGCTAGTTCTCATGTTCCATCTATCGACCAGAGCTTCTGCCTATACATTTCTGATGAATCATATCACTTTAAGATTTATTCATTTTTGAAGTACCTGTTTGATTGGCTTAGGCAAACTCCTTTCCACTCCACATTAGTTCTAAAAATTGAAAATTTTGATCAAGAGATCCAAGCTCGGACTACACAATTGGCGCTGGTCTATAGTACTCCCATCCTCCCTCCCCCCACCCCAAAGGAAAAAGTTTCAAAATTCTCACTTTTTTTTTGTCAAGTAAATTCTCACAATTTATTCAGAACACAAATGCAAATTATTGCCCAAACGATGGGTACTCGTGATTCACTCTTCCTCTAACACCTTAAGGTCTTAGACCGACTGGTTAATTAATTGTTTTATATTCGAGGTTTGAATTATTACCTATCATTTATATGTGCACTGATCTTTCTCCTTTTCTTTTTCATTTTTTACAGAACCTTAATCACAAAAATATCGTGAAATATCTTGGATCTTCCAAGACAACGAGTCATCTCCACATATTTCTCGAGTAAGGATGCTAAAACGATCTATTTATTGAATCTTTGTAATGGTTTAGTACTTTAAACTCGACAACTAGGAATTCTAACACATTGTTTCGTTTTAAAGTGCACTTCTTCCTTGACTTTATCAATATCTATGGTTTTGCAAAGGTACGTGGAAAATGGTTCTTTGGCAAACATCATTAAGCCGGCGAATTTTGGCCCATTTCCAGAATCTCTTGTTGCCGTGTACATTACTCAGGTTTGTCATGCCTCTTCGTCCCCATTTTCATTCCAAGTCTTGTTTTGACATCCGGCGGTTGTGACCAGGTTTTGGAGGGTCTAGTTTACCTGCATGAACAAGGCGTGATTCATCGGGATATTAAGGGTGCAAATATATTGACAACCAAAGAGGTAATTGTATTTTAGTTTTGAAAAATTAGCTGTCATTTTAAACTTCTACATTTCAGTGCAAGTGTTCCTTCTAATATGATTGCTCTTGTGCAAGCGAGTCCTTTGATTCTTCGTCTCATTTGTTCTATGTTATCTGCTTTCTAAGTACTCTTACAAATGTATATGCTTTTCTGTACACGTTTCTTGTTTGTTGTTCTGCACTACCATCATATAGTGTAATTTTCCAATTTTTCTTAATAGGCGAAAACTCTCGTTATTATGTTTTGGCCTTTGTTGATAAGTTCGTATGTTTGTATAGAAGGGAAAAAATATATTACATTATACATTTTCCCGAGGTAAAGAGAACTAGTGTATAAATTATTGGCCAATTAATATTTCATATACGCTCTTCCCTAGAAGGCTAGATTCTTTGTTCATTTTCCTTTTCTAGACAATAAGTTATAATGATATTAATCACATTTAAACAAATTTAACACCTCACTCTTCTTTAGTAAATTCTATGCAATGTTCTTCCACACTATCACATCCCTACTCCTACTCTCGGGGGGATAATTTAAGGAGTAATTTTTATCATTAAATCTATCACTCAAGCGCATGCTCATCTCCTAGCCAACTCAAATAAAACCCTCATACTCATACATCAAAATCACAGGCCCCCAAAACATATCCTTTACATGTTTTCAGATTATTATTTCTCTAAACTACTTTTCATGGCTCAAATATTTTTTGATTGGTAAGAGTTTTATATCTCCCATCTATAGTTTCCTAATATATCTTTAGCTTCTTGTCAATTGGATTTAAAACAGATGGTGATATCTTGTATAAGATGCATAGAGTTGTTTAATTATATTTTCCGTTGAGACATATTCAGACATTTCCTTCTCAATATATGTTAGTAAGCAGTATTTCATCCAATCCATTGCCATTTGATTGCACAATGAACTCTTTACAATCTTTGACTAAAAAGTTTCTTTGAGAGATTCGGTGTGAGATAAAATAAGTATAGTTAGGTAGATATTTAAACTACTATACTATCATATACATGTAATTATGTAAATGATCTATACTTGCTAAATTAGTTTTGTTTTTATTTGGGGGTACATTCCCTCGGAGGCCATACTGTATCCGTACTCAGTGATAACTGTTATACACACCTATGAGTACATGCCATACATAATCTCTTTAACTCTCCTTTTGATATCATATCTATATGCTAGCTTCTTTATTGTTTCGCTAAGTCCCGTAGCAGGTTTCACATAATGTTTCATTTTGTAACGCAAGTACCTCTCTTTTGATCCTTGTTTTTGGGTTACTTACAATATATATGCTTTTCAGGGCCTTGTGAAACTTGCAGATTTTGGTGTTGCTACAAAGTTAACTGATACAAATAGTAACGAATCTGCCGGGACAGCATATTTGATGGTCCCTGAGGTACTTTTTTTATGATAGGGATGAAGGTGCCAGAGTTGGTAGTTTCATCACTAGTCATTACTATAAACAATAGTAGAATCTTTGACATTGTAATTTTTTTATTGCTCTGCATTTTTTTATCACAAACACGTGTTCAATAGATTTGGAATAATACCTCTAATTTATTTAATAGATGATACAATTATTGTGCTTCCACAAATTGATGTCAATGTCTTTTAATAGATGTATCATAATGGATCGTGTATTTCACAAACATCTGATTATTCATCAATATATGAGTAATTTAGTGGTGTTTACTGTTTACATTTTAGTAATGCATATTGATCTATTTTTAAATCAAAGGTTTAGAATGCAAATGTCACATGTCAGTGTATATTTATTTGTAAAAATATATGAAGGTGTTTAGTCAAGAAGGAAATAATTCTGAACGACTTACAATAATATATTGCATTATACATTCATAAGTACTAAAAGTCATGAGCATAGTTATCACGAAGACGACTACTCTGAAGGTACTTCAGCATTGAGGACTTTTAAGCTCGACGTAGTGCTGTGATAACCGCGATTATTGTGAAACATCGTCCACTCAAACCATTGATAATACACAAGAAGCAGATGGAAATGAACATGATATTGCGATTAGTTACTTTGCTTGATTTTCATCATCACTTATTTTTTTTTCATTTTCTGGGATGTGTTTGATATTGCTAAATTTGATATTTGGATGTTATTATGTAATAGTCGTGCTTTATTTGACCTTACTATTCTTTTACTTCTGATTAAAAATATGAAATTGATGTGTTTTGTTAAGTTACCTGTATAACTATTTAATATATGTGTAAAGAATGACTTGTCGACTTTTTACTACTAGTCGGTTAAGCATCCCTGGCTCAAAAGACGGCTGATACAATTATACGAATGCATATGATTTGACAGCAATCAATACTATTGTATGGAATAGAAGTAAGATGGTTTGCTTGACAAAGTGGCGGGGAGATATTGGATTATGGGACAAAAATTCTTGTTGGCGAAATTGTTATTGACATATGTCAAGTGACGATTTCGGTATAATATTTGGAGAAAAAATCAACTTATTACTTAAATTCATCTTATTGTATATGGATTGAAATAATGTTGTTCTAGCAAGTTACAGCTTCGTATGTGTTTGGTATTTGTTTTTCTTATTTACCTACTTACATATATATGATTTATTAAAACAACATATAATCTTTTTTGCGGATATCTTATACTCGACAGCAGATCAATAATTATGACCCAATATTTCTTCTGATTCCGTGATTTGAACCTGGGTGCCAGCCTTGCATAATTGTGTTTGTTTCTCAGACTTGACCAAGAGACCAGGCATGCATAATGAGGCAAACCTGTCCAAGGGCTTGTTATTTGCCCATGTATAGTTTTTAATAAAAACAAAAAATTGGCATTCCTGCTCTCGAAATGAACCATACATCATACTCATATGTGTCAACACAAATTCTCTTGGTTGTTTGTTATGATTGTTCAACCCGAATTTTCTGAAATGCTGCTTAGAAGTATTGCCGAATTCTGAATTTCTTGAGTTACCTTGATTGTCTATTAGAGCAATATTCCCTGCTTCACAGATTAATACATCAAGTGGGTATAGTATCATTGACAGCATGTCTTGTGATCAATCAAGGCCATATCCCTGCATTCCATATTTGCATACTTTTAATGCGGAAGTGTTCAATATATTTATATGAATTACAGCATTGAATGTGCATTTAAGTCCTTTTTGTGGTAAGTGTATTGCAGTCCTTTTATTTAGTTATGCTTGTGTAGGTGATCAACATGTCTGGAGTTTGTGCGGCATCTGATATATGGAGTGTTGGATGCACTGTGATTGAGCTGCTCACAGGTTTACCTCCATATTATGATCTCGGGCCCTGGACAGCTCTTTGGCAGATTGTGCAGGTTAGTTTTAAAAATTGTCATGGTGTTTTTTTGTAATGAGCTACCGTGAATTTAGTTTTATTTGAACATCATAGATTTATGCTACGATTTTTATTTTTTTAAATTTTTTGACATGTGACGCATACCTAATCTGCGCAACATGATGTAGCAGTGTGTATTATTTTTCTTTCTCTTTTTTTTTTGAAAAAACTGTAACGCATTCCAGTAGAGCGTTACAACAGGAATGACTATTTTAAGTAGTGATCTTGCCTATCATGCAGGTTTAACATTTGCATCATGATTGTTTTGTTTTGCTATTACCTGTCACGCACATCTCTGTGTAAACATATTTACATTCTTGAATTATCTGCTGCTGTGATGAGCCATATCTAAATTTTTTATTCTAAAACAATACTTTTTGGCTGTTCTAAAACAATACCAGTTTGCATTTAACACTTGGTCGCCGTGGCTTAGATTGAATTTTCAATTCAAGCCTTTCTGTTAGCCCCATATTCAATATTGATGTTGATTAAGTTGAGTGCGAAACTCAGGAATTTGGGGATATGATTACTTTTAGAGGTAAGAGAGACCAGTCAGAAAAAATATTTGGATTTGTAACGTAGATGAATAGATAGATTGTTTGAAATGGAGTCGGATGCATCCTCTTAAGACGAGAGAACTGTGTTAAGTCATCGGGATGATGGTGGTTAAACCTATCAAGATTACAGAGAATTAAATATTTGTAGCTGATTTTTCGATTATTGATCATGTGATAGCTGATTTAGGATCTAAATTATCGCATTATTAGTCAAGATCTATTCATCTTGTTAGTTCAGAAATGGTTTCTGAATGTACAATTGAATCTGCATAATGTTGACTGTGCGAACTTAGGCTTGAATTATGTTCTGCCTAATATATTTTACTATTGCGAAATGAATACAGCTTAGTTAACCATGTTATCCTGTCTTAGATCCAGTTGTGAATATAATGTAACCCATCTAATATCTACAAATCCTTATTACTTGTATTCACTTCAGTACTTACTTTTCAGGATTACAGGCAGAGGCTGGATGCCAAGACTCTGCTTTCCCACCCTTGGATTCAAAGATCCAGGCGTATTGTACACTCTCCCCTTCGTGACAGTGAAACATCAAGGTAGGCAACTTGATTTCCACTTTTCCGCTTCATCCATTTTCCCCATAAAAGCTACAAACACTCTGGAGGTTTACATTTTGCATTTTCACTTGCGCTTTCTATTCATATTTTAGGAGTTAGCTTGTAATTATGGAACAATTTTGTGTTTTTCCTGTTTTTTTTTTATTTAAGGATTTGGTTTGATTGTCTAAAGGTTACACTGTACACTTTCTTGCTTATATATATAATCATTATGACGGCATATGTGAAAACTGATGAATACACTTTCGGAGACTGAACTTCTATAAAGCTTTGCAGATTGTAGCTAGTTTGCATTATTATAATTGAGTTAATGTCTGATTACTTATTATTTTAGTGAGCAAGCTTTACTTTCTAAAAGAAGCTTATGTTCTGAGGATGCTGAGACATCGAGTGGAGACGATCAGAACTCTGTTGACAATCTCCATGCCAAGAAAGCCGAGGTGAGTGCTAGTGTTTTTTCCAGTATTATCATACATGTCATTAGTTTTGCCAGTTTACACAGTTAAGATTCTGATTTTTCATTAAGAATCCCATGAGCTCACCCAAAATATCGATATCATGTATGAAATTGTAATGACAAGCTGAGGATATGCATGCTTAGTGTATTGAATTATGAAGTACTGACACCACCGACGGCTATGCAACTTAATAACCCCTTGCCAACAAGATACTTAAACTAGATACACGAAACCTTTGCTGCCTGTTGTGTTCGGAACATCTAGAAAGTGAGAGTGTATTTCAATTCTTTAATAACTTGATTCTTGCCGTAGCTTAGCAATCACACACTCTCAGTTTGATGATAGAAGCATTATGATGAAGCAGCTGCGATGTGTGTTATATTTTTCAGAACTGTTTTGTGCCTTTTGTAGTAGATCTAATATATCTCTATTGATGTCTTTCATGTAAAATTCCAGGACTCTGAAACAGAATTTCTTAAAGTTGATACTGCTGATGCGGACAAGGATGCTGAACATAATCCTCTTAGGTGTATATTCGGTGATCCTGAGACATCTTCAGAGCTTCACCAGGTCTCTCACTTGACCGACCAGGATAAAGTGTTGGTTAATGATGAAACTGGTTCTCCTACTTTTAGCAGCAAAAGCATCATTTCAAGAAAAGTTTGTGTAGAAGAAAGCTCTAATCATGCTGAAAACGGTTCATCTAGTGCGACATCGAAAAGCCAAGAGTATAGCCCTCCAAAGGTGAATTTATTTATTGTGTTATTTTCTTTTTAGAACATCTCTGAAGTCAACAAGCATATCACAGAGACACGAACTACATACATAGTGTAAGCCTTCTAATATACGGAAGAGTTTGGTTTACCAGATCATCTATTCATGTTTTGTCAACATCTGTTGTTGGTACAATTCAACTGTGTAAAGATAGAAAATATACTAATCATAAAGAAGAGTCATGTCAAAACTTCTTTAATTACAGTGATTCGTAGGATTTCAGAAATTGATTTAAATATCGAAGATCCATTTATGTTCTGGTTATCCAGATTCCAGGGTAATTAATATAAATTGCCTCATCTATAGGTAGTCTTCATTTTCTGCATAACCCTATGTCTATTTCATAAAAATGTCATTTGAGCTTGGTGGACTTGATTTTTGAGCAGAAATCAAGCACACCAATAGCTCAGCATAATTTGGAATTTACTCTAGTTTAGGCGGATCTGCACATAATCAGATTCTCCTCATAAAAAAGCAATGAACTCTACATTAGTGATGAAATTGATCATATGCCCATAGAGGAATATGCATTTGTATTATAACAACACATGTTTTTTATATGGGCCTACATACCTTTTCTGCAACATTCTTTATGTAAGACTGCACTGTATCATAAAAATAATTCGTCTGTTGAATGTATACAAGATTAAATGCTATAAGTTGTCTGTCCGGACAATATTAGCATTTGACAACTACTACCAATAGAAAGAGAAAAAAAAATTATTTTTTTGAGCTAAATTGTAATTTCTCTGTATATCTAGGGGGTTGAATATAGCAGATTAATTTCGTCTCTGAGGCCAGATGAACCAGTGCTTGTTTCTGCTTGCCAAAAATAACAGCTTTCTTTCACCAAAGTCCTGAGCAAAGGCTTGGTTTCCTTACCCAGCATGGTTTTGTTCCTCTAGTGGAGCTACTGGAGGTTCCAAACATTCGTGTATGTCATTCTATAAGGCTTTGCAACTATAATTTTTGAACCTAGCTATCCTCGTACATTGGCAGCTATCATAATAATCTTTTTTCTAACAGGTCATATGCTCGGTGCTTCAAGTTTTAAATGAGATTACCAGGGATAGCACTGAAATTCAGGAAAGCGCTTGTCTAGCAGGCCTGGTAAGTCGTGTGCAATATTTCTGCTCTCAGGCTCAACATTCTGAAAAGTGACATGAGATTCAGTGTTCTGAGTTGGGTTCTTCTGTACGTGGTTCATGATGAGTTAACAGTCTGGAATTGCACCATGTAGTTAACTCTACAAAATTGGTGCACACACACAAGAATCTGTAGTCCACCAGTGTGACACCTTTTCTGGAATACAAAAATTTGAACATGAATGAGTAGCGAAAGTCTGTCTCATTAGTTTATAGCTCTTTATTTTGACACTCCTTATAGTTTGTATAATTGTTTATCGGATAACAGTATTACTATTTCATTGCAGATTCCAACAGTCATGGGCTTTGCTGTACCTGACCGCCCTCATGAAATTCGTATGGAAGCAGCAAAATTCCTGCATCAGTTTTGTCACTCAAGGTATATGGTTTTTTTGCTCTTAATCCCTGTGGCATAATTATATTTATCTAAGTAATAAGAATAAGAATTGACTCCTGCTTTATACAGCCGCATGACTTTGCATATGTTTATTGCTTGCCGTGGTATTACCATTCTTGTGAGCTTTCTTGAGGCTGACTATAAAAACCACAGGTTCGTGCTTGATGTGAATCATTTACACTCTGATATGCCATATGTTTCTTTCGATTCATTGTTTTATTTTGTTCTAGAAATTACAGAGGATGTAAACATTGTTACGTTCTTTCATTGTTTTTATTCTTGAAACTTGAATATATAGATATAAACTATTAATGACATTGTAGATTCTCCTGAATTAAACGTGGAGCAATCTCCGCACACAAAAATATTGAAGAATCCAAAGAAAGTAACAAGAATGTTACTTCTAATCAGTGGCAAAGGACCCAGTAACTCAGCATAAGCAAATTGTGATAGTTGAATAAATTTAGTGTCAGCTGTTTCTGAAAAGTTTGAGATTACAAGAGTTAATTAAACTTGCAATTTCATATGAGAAAGGGAAATATTCAAGTCGAATACAGTTATATAATCTTTCATAACTCATGTGCCTGGATTAGCAAAAGTTTTTGTGTTGTATATATTAGCTGGTATGATGTATTGGGCCTTTTTTCCCAGTTTCTATGTCAAGTCATCTTTTACAAATTTTTACATGACTTCCACTTATCAGATGCATCTTGAAAGTTCTTTAGCAGATCAAACTCCTCGTACATGCTTTTACCTGTAATTGTTTGTGTTTATAATTCAAGAATTAATGACATGCAGGGAAATGGTTCATCTTGCAATTGACGGATTGTGGCAAATATTTAAGCTTCAGTGGTCGAGCTCTAGGAATGATCTTTTCCGTATAGCTGCAAAAACTGGAATATTACTTAGGCTTATCAGCACTCTGTATAGTTTGAATGAGACAACTCAACTAGCTGCCATTTCTACTGGAGGTGGGTTACTCTATGATGCTGTAGTTTTCCAACAAATGTCTAGTGATCCTGAAATTTTTTGGTCCGAGTCAATGGTTTCTAGACTAAATTCTCTTAATTATCGCAATGTTAAACACTGTTTAACGACCAAAAATATATTGCTCTCTGTAACTACCTTTTTCAATTATATTATGTGCAGACAATTTCGAGAACACTTGTTTATAATAAAAAAAGAAAAAAGGATAATATTAGCACAATATCAGTCTCCTATTACCAAAATAACGCTTTTTTGTTTGTTTGGCCATTAATACCCGACTGATACCTCGTTTCAAAATGCGTATTAGGTATTTGAAAGAACCCCACAAATCCCTGGCCTTTTCAACAATACAAATCCTGGTCTTTTCAACGATGAAGAGATCACGGCGGTGAATAAAATTGTATATATGTATGTATATGCGATCTGATGTATATAACGTAAAGAGAGAAACTGAGTTGGATCGGAGAAAAGGTAGGATTCAGGAGAGAGAGAGTTGTGGTGATGGTGTAATGATTTACGCTTCCGGCTAACGATCTACGGAGGTGAGTTGATGTTGCGGCATCGATGTATATATTACTTAATTATTTGTATGTATAATACTCATATATGAAATGCGTAATCGCTATTACTCTAATCAAGACCACGTATTACTTTCCTATTAATATATTAAATGCATATCATGTTTCCTTCTACGAAATGCGTATATGTAATACTCCTCCCAATACGTAACAAGCGGGTAAATATGGCCTCCTTTCTAAAATAAGGTATTTTTGTCAGTTTGACTTGATTAATCGGTATTATTGGCCTTTTCCCAAAACATGACTTAATATTCAATTTCCTAGACAATAGAAGAATGTCAAGTCTCCACAAATTATATTTACGTTCCTGATACCTCTCAAACATTTATCATTAAGTTTTGAGACCCATAGGTCAACCCGAATATAGAAGAATGAACCTTTTAAGTAAGGAAAAAAAAAGAGCCAGAATAGTCGCAGAAGCGATTTGTTTTATATATTATATTGTTCTCCTCTCCCAAGATTAAGCATTTGACAACTACTCCCAGTAGAAAGAGAAAAAATTATTTTTTTGAGCGAAATGGTAATTTCTCTGTATATCCAAGGGTTGAATATAACAGATTAATTTCGTCTCTGAGGTCAAATGAATGAGAAGACGTGTTTGTTTCTGCTTGACGACAGCTTTCTTTCACCAAAATCCTGAGCAAAGACTTGGTTTCCTTACCCAACATGGTTTTGTTCCTTTGGTGCTCACTCGAAGAAACTTGGATGACTCCTATATGAGAGTACTTGAAGAACGGGACATTTCCAAAGGATAAGATGGCAACCAGACGACTCCGATATAAAGCAGTACGATGTGTGGAATATGAACCGAGTTATACAAAAACGTTTTATTCAACCTTTATTGAAGTGCATCGCAGGAGAAGGTTGTCGTAATATTCTGAAAAAAGTACATGAAGGAATCTGCGACAATCATTCGGGCGGAGGATCACTTGCGGCAAAGGTGTTACGTCAGGGTTACTTTTGACCAATTTTGCGGAAAGATTCATTTAAATTAGTTAAAGCATGTGATAAATGTCAAAGATTCGCAAACTTCTCCAACATACCGGTAACTAAACTAACCACTATGGCAAGCCCTTGGCCATTTACCATGTGGGGGATTGACTTGATGGGGAAGCTCCTCAAAGCTAAAAAGGGTGTCAAGTACGCGATTGTGGCTGTGGATTACTTTATCAAGTGAGCAGATACGGTGCCCTTGACGACTATTACGACAAAGAAGATAATAGATTTCGTCTTCAATTTTATAATATGTCGATTTGGGATTCAATATAAGTAAGTCTCCGGCAATGCAAAGCAGTTCGACAACAAAGAATTGAAAATTTAAAGATATAAAAAAAAATCCGCAATATATCATCCCCAAAGCAACGGACAGACGGAAGCTATCAATAAAATCATCAAACACACACTGAAGACTAAGTTAGAAGATTGTAAGGGAGATTGGCCAGAGGAGCTTCCAAAGGTGTTGTGGTCATACAACACTACTCCTAGATCTACTATAGGAGAAACACCTTTCATGCTGACATATGGTTGTGAAGCCATGGTACCGGTAGAAGTTGAAGTTGGGTCTCTTCACATAAGCAAATTCCGCTATGAAGATAGTGAAGTTACGCAACAGATTCAATTAGACCTACTGGAAAAAGTCAGAATAGCTTCTCAAGTGAAATTGGCGGCATATCAGCAACGAGTGTCCAGGTTTTATAATCGAAAGGTCAAAGTACGTCCATTGAAAATTGGCGACTTGATATTGAGAAGGGTCTTGCCTAACACGAAGATAACTAGCCATGGAGTTTTCAGAGCTAATTGGGAAGGATCTTATAAAGTCCGAGCAATACTTGAGGAAGGAACATGTTATCTCGAGGACTTGAACGGGAAGCCTATTCCTCGAGTTTGGAATGCGGAACATCTGTGAAAATATTTTCAATAAGGCGCGACCTCAGCCCCTTACTTACTTATATGCACTATAGTTGATTCAAGTAGGGCTTATCCCGAATAGTAGATTACCATCAATAAAAGCCCAGGGGTTAGTGCATGTATCATCTCACTCAGTGTTACTCGTATGATATTTACTTTCGTTCCTTCTATTGACCAACAGACAATGGCGCCACTTGAGACTATTGTGAATTTTTACGACAGAGTGCATCAATTAATAAAATTTTGAAATTTTTTATTTCAAAGTTTCCATCTTGAAGATATGGAGAACAACTCTTATTATTACGATAAGTTTGAGTTATGTTAATCATCGAAGAAAAGGATTGTTTTCAAGCTAGCTAGAAGATGGGAATTTTGGAGTTGCTCCACTTCAATTACTTATTCCTTGGTTTTTGTTTTTGCAAGATGAAAATATTTCAAGGCAGAAACAAAGAGATAACATGAAACAAGATACACATTATGAAGTCTAAATACGAAAATGCGATAAGTAAATAGGTTCGTACAAGCTGTAAGGATTTTACAGAGCCCCGCACCTCAAATAAAAGTCGTAGTATCATTGAAGTCACAAGGAAACACATATGAAAAGCGCAAGATATACATAGCATCAGTTCGTGATACTCTTCTTCATGACAGTACACATGAACCTCTGAAATTTAAAATTTGTGAATTTGAAGCATGTTTGCTTTATAATGTTGTATGTTCGGGAGTTATGAATGTACCTATATCTATTTTCTTCTAGGAAAATAAATTTAAAATTTGTGCATTTGAAGAATGTATGCTTTATAGTTGAACCTTCACCTTTTTATGTTGTTATTCTTGTAGATTATAGTATATTTCATTTGTAGGAAATGGGTTTACTTTTTCATGTTGATTGTAGTTGTTTGAGAAAGTATTATGCTTGAGTAAGCATGAACATATTAATTAAATCATTCTGCATTATATTAAACACTTGTTCACTACAACTAACATGAATCCTGTATATATATTCGCATTTATATACTAAATATCCATCGTAGATAGATTCCTGTCAACTAACATTAATCATCAAATATTAATAAACTTCAATAAAAATCAAATTTATAATATCTAATGATCATGTATACACTTATACGGAAAATAAAATATATAATATGTATTTGTTCAATATTGATACGATTTTTTTGTTTAGTACTTTTCGATTAAAATCACCAATACAAGACAACAAATATTGGTATGTAATTATTCAAATAAAAATATACTATATATTACCCACACATCATATATTCTTACATATAGATAATGATGAAGGAGAGGTATATACTCTCTCAGTCTCTCTCAATTCTTTACATTTCGAAGAGAGTGTCCAACACGCATTTTAAGATACTATAAAGTATATTTTCGTAATTTATTTTTATAATTTTCTTTTTCTGAATAAAAATTTAACCATTCAATTTTTATTTAGAAAACAAATTGTAAATATAAATTACGGAATAATACTTTGTATGTACCTTAAAATGCGTGTCGGGCACCCCTTTTCGAAATGTAAGGAAAGGGAGGGACCGAAGGAGTATAAAAAAACTTTTTAAGAAAAAATAACTTTAAAGTTAAATGCCTAACTGTTGAGATGATAGCATTCCGAAACAAACAATTAAGAAGTCAGTGAAATAAAGGTGTTGGCACTCTCTGGCACAATTTTATTAAATAACATATCAAATAGCATATATTAAAAAAATAAACGAAACTTAAATAGGTGTTTTGAGAAATGTAATGGCGTGCAACGTTTCTTCTCTCCGTAAATTTTTTATTTTAAAAAACCTATAAACACATGTTTAATTAGCGTTTACACAAATTCTTTGTCCGCAATATACAAGAAATATGTACCAAACAACCATTTTCATACACACATAAATTCATATTGTGTTAATTAATGACCATACAAACAATATATACATATATAATGGATGAGGTTCACTCACGTGCTATTATACATAACTCATTGCACTCATAACACCATTCTATCAATTAATTATTATTTTAGTATTTAAAAGCTTATGGCACAACACTCTAATTGCATGTCAACTATATGGCACGATATTTTAATTACATGTTAACCCGTGTACAATTGTTATCTTTCTGTCTTGAACAAAAAACACAATACGATCTATCATTTTAGAGTATCGTAAAGGGCCATTATTTTGGCCTTTTACATTTTTTGTGCTATCAAGGTCATTTTCTCATAAAATTGAGAAATCTTATATGAAGTACAAAAAGAAAGGTTCTAAAAGTCTAACTACTACAAACTCTCAAAGTAGTCACATCGTGAAATTTTGTAATATATACCCATAAGCTACATTAACACAGCAACACACGATGACATATACACAGTGAATTTGCTAACTACACATCATCACAATGAATTTAACAACATTATATTGATATTTTAACAGGAGAACGCTGAAGTTAGACCAAGACACTGTCGATTCCATATACAACAAAGTTTAATCACCTTACAAACATAGATATCAGTTCTACATAAATTACAATGAACATTATATCTTTAACTCAGAGATCGTGTACAACATAAATATTTTCAATCACCTCAATCATTAAAGTCTGCAAAAAGTAAATATGACACGACATGCCATCACTCAACAGTCTTAAGGATCATTAAGTATAACCATTTCCATTGGTATTTTTCGCACGTTTTAACTAAATTATTAGGGGTCGTGCACTTTATTTTCAACAAAACATGTGCAAGCTGAAATTTAAAAAATTACATACATTGTATTCTGAAATATTACTAGAAAATGACCGGTGCCTCGCACGGTTATTATGCTAGTTTTTATATAAGAAGGAAAAAAATAAACTGAAATATTATAAAAATGCAATACATAAGCTGTTTGAGAGCATTGTTACAGATTTCAGGTGTTCAGCCGATAAATCGGCCGATTTATTGGCAATATTATTGCTGCCAATCTAGTTTCGGCAAATCGCTGTATTATACGATTTGGGTCAAATCGGGTTAAAACTCGGGTGAAACAGACAAAACAGGGTCACTATGAACATAGTTGATCGATCGAAGTTGTAATCAAGATGGATTAAAATTTGGGTGGTTGTGTTGGTGTTGTAACATTGGAGTTTTGGTTGTCTCCAATACCTATGTATCTATACTATACTATAACAACCGGAATGGGGTATAATTTGTAGTTTGGTTGACCCCTCATTTTGGTTATCCATTTACCTCACGACCGTCGGATCTTCTTCATCAAATAATCGGAGCCGTTAGATCCACATACTAAAAAAATACACCCCACAAGTTCTCAGGTTCGAATCCCGTCAACAACAGACATTTATATTATTATTTATAAAAATACATATAAGTTCTCAGGTTCGAATCCCGTTAACAACAAACATATATATTATTTATAAAGATACATATAAGTTTTCGGCTTCGAATCTCACTCACCAACAACAAATATTTACATTATTATTTATGAATAAGATCTCATCAATCATATACTATTTATACTATTTGAACCTAACTTGAAATTATAATTATATAATCATTATTTAGTATTTAATAATTTATATAAAATTTTAATAAAATTCTATGAAATAAAATTAAAAATATATAAATATTAACCAAGACCCGTGCATCGCACGGGCCGTAAGCTAGTAGCATGTAATATAACTTTTGTAGCAATCAATTGAGAAAAGGGCACCCCTCTTTTAATAAAAGCAAACTGCATATATGTGTTTATGGTTTGTATCAAAAAGGAAGTCTTAAAGTTTTGCTATCAGAGAGATATAGTTTTGACTGAGTCACGAATGATAAGAAAGAAATCTTGATGAATGATGAGAATAAAAAAGTAAAGGATTAGAAGGTTTTACAAATTAGGAGAAGAAGATGTAAAAGGGTAAGTCATGGACCTCGTGGCCCATTGTTAGGAATATGTTGTGAATTTGATGATAAATTAAACAAAACATCTTAGTAGATTTAACTTAGTGAATTTTGTAGCACTCGATGGATGATCAAATATAGTCCCGACGGATAATTCAATATAGTCCCGACGGATGATGATTTGACATCCACCAGGTGAGTAGCTTATGTAAGAATAAGTTTAGCAGCAACATTTCTACAAACAACTCTGTGTAGATCTGTAGTAGCATATGAGTCATGTTGACTACTAGTAGATATGCAGAATAGGTTGATTAAGTGTAATATAAGCTGTCTTGTAATTCTGCATAAGTGGAATGGAGTCAAGTGTCAAATAGCTACCGACGGATTGATCAACAAAGCTTCCGACAGATGATCAATTCAAATACATGTTGACAGTGACAACACAGTCACATGCGTTGGGTGTTTGCAAAAGGAATGTGGTAGCATGTTTGACAGGAAATTGAGAACAAAGAAGCATTACAATTTCCATGCTATTATGAAGATATTCAAAGATGTTGGATTAGAGTAATGAAGCAGCATGGTATAAGACTTGATAGGTTTTGTTTTATTATCCTGTCTTATTACCATGTAAACTTGGTGATATATAAACCAAGTGTAGCTAGTAGAACAAACAACTAAGCAAACACATTTTAGAAGAGAAATAGAAAAAGCTGTAACTGTTAAGAATTTCTCTGTAGTTTTGTTTGTCACTTGTAAAAAGCAACTGTGAGCTATTCAAGCTTCACAGGGTTCTCTCGATATATATTATATATATATAATATATATATATATATATAATATATATATATATCTTGGTGGATCCATTCAAATCCACCAGAAAGTTTTGAAGACCTGTATTTTTATTACTTGTGTTTTGATTTATATAATTCTTTCATTCAGACCCTGGCAAATCAAACACTTATATATCATTGAGCTAGAACATTTTTAAAAATCTCAAAAAGGAGCCAGAATTACATTCAAACCCCCTTCTGTAATTCTTGTGTATTGTTAGGGAATAACAATTGGTATCAGAGCAAGCTCTTGAAGTATAAAGCGTGTAAAGATCACAACAAACAACAAGATGAACAAGAAGGATGTTGGAGTTAAAATCCCTTTTTTGGACAAAGATAATTATCACCACTGGAAGGTGAAGATGCACCTACACTTCTTTCTCAAGATGATTGCCTATGTGGATTGCATAGAGAGAGGTCCTCATGTACCAATGATAGTTGCAACTGGCAATGAGCCAATCTGTTCCCAAAGCCTAGGCATGAATGGTCAGAACCTGATATGAGCAAGTCCGGAAAGACAAGAAGGCCATGAATATATTGTTCAATGGAGTTGATGGTGATATGTTTGATAACAACATTAACTGCAAAACATCCAAGGAGGTTTGGGACACTATCTAAATTATTTGTGATGGTACTGAGCAAGTAAGAGAGAATAAAATGCAGCTGCTAATTCAGCAATATGAGCACTTCCATTGTGAAGATAGTGAGTCTCTCACTAATATTTTTAGTAGATTTCAAAAACTACTGAATGCTCTGAAGTTGCATGGAAGAGTCTATCAGACAAAAGACTCTAACCTCAAGTTCCTTAGATCTCTTCCAAAGGAGTGGAAGCCAATGACAGTTTCATTGAGAAATTCTCAGGATTACAAGGAATTCACCTTGGAGAGGCTGTATGGTATTCTGAAAACTTATGAGCTTGAAATAGAGCAAGATGAGAGGATGGAGAAAAGAAGGAAGAAAGGAGGGTCCATAGCACTGGTTGCTGAGTTAGAGAAAGAGAAAGAGATGAAGGTAAAAGTTGTTGAGTCTACTTCAAAGGCTTGTGAGAACAAGGGTAAAGGGCTGGTAGCTGAGAATGAAGATCATTTGAGCCAAGATGACATGGATGATATTGATGAGCATTTAGCATTCCTTTCCAGAAGATTTACCAAGCTCAAGTTCAAAAAGAACTTTGGAGCAGCCAAGCCCAATAGAAACATGGTGGATAAGTCCAAATTCAAGTATTTCAAATATGGCTTGGAAGGGCATTTTGCCAGTGAGTGTAGAAAGTCAGATTCCAGCAAAAAGAAGTTTGAACCTGTTGATTATAAACAGAAGTATTTTGAGTTTCTCAAGCAAAAGGAAAGGGCATTCATTATACAAGAAAATGACTGGGCAGCTGATGGTTTGGATGAAGATGAAGATGTGAGCTATGTCAATCTAGCCCTAATGGCCAAGTCTGATGAAACAGAAACAAGTTCTTCAAGTAATCAGGTAATCAACACTAACCTAGCACACTTATCTAAAGCTGAGTGTAATGATGCCATAAATGACATGTCCACAGAATTATATCATTTGCGTGTTACACTTAAGTCCCTCATCAAATAAAATGCTAAAATCAAAGAAAATAATTTATTTTTAAGTGAGAGGAATAATGTGCTAGAATCTCAGTTTATTGAATTTGAAAAATTGAGAATAGAATGTAAGATTGCTAAGGATGAATTAACTGAGTTGTTGAAGAAAGAAGAGATTTTGAAGAAGCAGCTTGAACGAGAACATAAAGTGATTAAAGCATGGAAATCATCTAGAGATGCCCATGCTCAAATCACTAAAGTTCAAGGTATTGAGTCCTTTGGTGATGCAGCCTGGAAAAAGAGTAAGGAGAAGCTGGAATCCAATTTGGTTGAAGGATTGCTAACAGATGTAGACTCGACGGATGATGAGAGTCATCTGTCGGATAATCGAAAGGATTATTGTTAGTCCCTTAACAATATGACAAGAATTACAGAAGGGGGGTTGAATGGAATTCTTGAAACTTTTTCTCGAAATAAAATATTCTAACTCGAATATATATATAAGTGTGAATTGATTAGCACAATGCGGAATAGTTACTTAAATGAATCAAAACACAAGTAATTAAAAACAAGAGTCTTTAAAAACTTTCTGGTGGATTTGAATGATTCCACCAGAGATATATATTATATCGAGAGAACCCTGTGTGCAAAATGCTCACAGCTGCTTATAATATTGAACAACTTAGAGTACAGAGAAATGCTAAGAATTATGCTTACAAATGTTTCTCTGCTTGTATCTGAGATAGTTCTTTAGTTGATGCTTCTTAGTTTAATATCACCAAGATTACAAAATAATGAGACATGATAATAAAAAAAAACTATCTAGTCTATTACAATGCTACTTCATTACTCTATTCCAGCATCTTTGAATATCTTCATAATAGCATGGAAACAACAATGCTTTTTGTTCTCGAAAACCCAGTTAAATAGGCTACCACATTCCATTTGCATCCACTCGACGCATGTGACTGTGTTGTCACTATAACAATATTTGAATTCTTTATCCGTCGGGTTCATGATCATCCGTCGAGATATTGATCATCCGTCGGGTTGTTGATCATCCGTCGAATTCATTGTTTGTTCATCCATCGGTAGCAATCAGGCACTTGACTTCATTTCACTTCTACAGAATTACAAGACATCATTATGTACAATTAATCAACCTATTCTGCATATCTAACTAAGGTCAACATGACTCAAATACTACTACAGATTCTAAATAATGTGTATGCAGAAATGTGCTACAGACTTATTATTACATAAGCTACTCACTCGATGATAATAAGTCATCATCCGTCGGGACTATATTGAGTCATCCGTCGGGACTATAAACCTTATCCGTCGAGTGCTACATAATTTCACTAAGTAAAATCTACCAAGGTGTTTTGTTCATGTATCATCAAGTACACAACATATACACAATCTCCCCCAATTTATGTCTACTGGAATTGTAGCCATAAATTAAGAGACACTTGATGATAACAAAACACCTTAAAAATTCAAATTTTAAAAGACAGTAGATAATACTGAAAAATGCTTCAATTAACAAAATGTACAAAGTTTTGCTCACAGTCTTTTCAAGATGCTCCTCTAGCCTGAGCAGATTTATCTAGTTCCTTGAAGGTCTGGATCTCTTTCCAAGCTTTCTGTCGTTTTCCTCAATCTGATTTTGGAGCTGCCTGTGGAATTCCAGTTCATCAGATTCTGAGAGATTTAGCTTTCCTTGCATTTCCAAAAGAGTCTCATTGCTAGAGATGCTCAATTGGTCTTTTAGTCTGAAAAATCTTCTCACTCCTTTGTCATCCATGAACTCCATCATCCAGTAGGGCCTTAGATGCACTCTTCTCCCTGTGTAAGGGATGATTAGAGTCTTTGGGAGTGCATCTTTAGCTCTAACACTCCTTAGCTCTTCATTCAATCTTCTTCAGTTCAATCTTCTTGCAGTAATGTTGAACCTAAAGTTCTTCTTGAAGGATGAATAAACTTTAATCAGTACAGCTTGGCTTTCTTGAAGGATCCTGTGAAGTGGCCACTGAATCTCCTTTCCTCCTTTGTACTTGAACACTAACCTTTCAGGTAGGTTTCTGTATGCATCAATTCCTCTCACTTCATCTAGTTCATCTAGATAGAGGTTTAGATCAGAAAATTCTTTGATGTCACACAAGTACATGTAATCTCCCTTATTGACTTTAGATTGAGCTTTGACTAGAGATTTGGATTTGAGAGGTGACAACTTCACTTTCTTGACTTCTTGACTTTGTTCTCTTTGGCTTGTTAAGGATTGGCAAATAGAAGTCAGAAGGTGTTCTCCCATTCTACTGGTTCATCCTTAGGCACTATAGGTTCACCATGGATGTTCCTGTAAGGATCCACCACTTTGATATCTTCAAATACCACAGAGGGTTTTGATGCTTGAGTTGTAGTTGAGTGGATTCCTTGGGAAACTGATTCTCCAATTCCTTATCAACAATGTCCAGTTTCCTTTTAGTTCTTTTAGCCAATTCCTTGATTCTTGGAGATTTCTTCTGTTGTTCAACTTGCTTCTTTGATTCAATAACTTCAGATGGCTGAGAAGGAATTTGTTGTGATGAATTTACAGCATGTAGCTTGGCCAAGATAGCAATTTGCTCTTTCTTTTGTTTAGTCTTTTTAGCATCCAGCAGCTTGCTTCTTTTCCTGCTTCAATCTAGCCTTTTCTTCTCTCTTTGCTTGAGCAAATTGAGGATGTCCAGCCACCACACAAATTTCTTTCCCATTCCTGAAAATTTAGCAATTCTTCTTTTTGAAGCTGAATCAGCTGGATCTTTGTAGAAAGCAATTGATCTTGACAGAAGCTTCTTTTCATCAGGCTTAGGTGTCTCATACACAGTATCCAAAGGGTTCTTCAATGATGATTTTGAGTAGTTTACCCTTGGTTTTAGAATTGTTTCAGCCTTTGGAGATTTGATGCAGATGGCTGTCCTCTTTCCAGATAGTTCATGCTCATCTCATTCACACTAATTTGCTTGACTTGAGAGTGATGGATGGCTGACTTAACTGGCTCCTTGACAAGTTCAAACTTCTTCTGTATTTCCTCATCAATCTTCTCCCAGTTGACTAAACTCAACTTCTCCTTATCAGCTGCTCTTATGTTGGCTGCTGCTGCATTGATCAGATCATACTGTCTGTAACTGGTGGCTTTGAGATAGTAATTGAAGGCACAATTACTTTACTGATTTGAATCTGAAGCCTCTCCCCCTCACTTGGTCCTTTCTCCCCTTTTTGTTATCATCAAGTTGAGTAGAGGAGGAGGTTTGAGCAGCCACCAATTTTTGAAGTAGATCTGTCTGTTGGGCTTGATGAAGATGAATGGCTGTTAAAGATGCTTCCATGGCTGACATTCTTGTGTCCAAGGCATCTATCTTGGTTGCAATCAGAATTTTTCCTTAATTGCCTCTTGATGTCAAGCATTGTAGCTTTGGAAGTTTAGAATATCTTGTCTGAAATGGCCTTCTTCATCTCCTCAATATCACCCTTCATGGTGTTTACATCCTAGCATGCTGGAAGCCCTGGATTTGTTGAAGTTGCAGGAGGCTAGATGTGCCTGAAGGAGCTTCTTGGTGCTGGCATTAGTAGTGGTTTGAAGAGCAGTATTTGTCTGATTGATTAGTTGGATCAGGGGTCTTGAAGTAGTGCTCATCACAGTGCTTTGAGAATGCCCATGATGGCATACCTGATCTTGAACTTGAGCCTACTTCTCCCCCTATGTCCATTGCTCATCTTCACTATCCCCACTCCCATACCAAAGAAATCAGCTGAACCACCAGTCTCATAGTCCACATCACCAGCTGTAGAAGGCAAAGCTATGATGGCATCCTTGCTCTTAGCATAGACTGAGTGGTATGCACCAATTGAGCATCCTTTCTGCATTGTCATTGCCCTGTTCAGCTAGAAGTTGATAAGCTGGAACAGGGTAGTAAATGCCTCAGCATCAAGGGAAGTGGAATCTATAACAGCTTTAGGATGCTGAGATAGTCCCTCCCTGTCTGCATCCTGGACATTCATTGACTCACTAGCAATGACATCCATCCTTATAGCTCCAGTACCTGCATTTCTCTCATTTTCTCTCTTTTGTTATCAGGGTCTCACCCTGGCTCCCCACCCTCACACCCTCACCTTCACCTACTAAGGTGGGACTCCTCTCACTCTCTTTTCCAATCCTGAAGAAATGGATTGCATAGTTTCACTCATTTCCTCTCCTTTTTCCTGAGCAACCCAGACTCTCACTCAAAACACTCTTCTCTCTCAATCCTAAGAGTGACTGTACAACCACTAAATCTTCTGCACTTGAAATAAATGAAGTTTGAAGCTGTGCAGAGATACTCGACGGATGAGTGATATCCATCGAGTGAGTGGTTTTGCTATCCGACGGATAACTGCTGTTAAGCTTATCCGTCGGATACAATCACTACTCGACGGATGAGCAATATCCATCGAGAGAGTAGAAATGAATGAACTGGGAAAAGAAACTATTGTTGACTCTGTGCTGATTGAAGATATTTTTGGCACAGATGATACAACAGTTCCTGAAAGAATTGGCAAGTGAGCCAACAAATCATCTAAAAGATGATGCTCACTTGCACTAGATTTTGGCTTCCCCAACAGAGTTAAAGAAGGGGAATCAGGATTGATGTGTTTATCATATCCACATCCAGAGAATTTGTTGGTGAGTTTGGTGTTTGAGGTGCTTCTATACTAGAGATTTTGGCTGTGACTCCACATTTATTGGAGCCACATCAAACTGAATTTGTGAAGGTGCAGTGACTGTGTCTTTTGCACCAGTTTGCACAGTGTGTGTACCCTGTGCATCCCAAGGGTTCTAGACTTCTTCTTTCTGGCATAAGTTTGGGGTGAGCTTGTGTCCCTAACCCTCTTGGCATGTGCTCTTGGTTGAGAGCTTTGTTCAATAACTACATCCTTTTGGGAGGATGCAGCTAGAAATGAGCTTTCATCCTTTTTAAGCACTGCAGTTTGTTGGGAAACTGCAGTGTGGCTAGGCTGGGATCCACTCAACTCTCCATCCTTATCCTTAGGGTTTCTTTTATGTTCACCCCTTCCCTCACCTATCTTGCCCTCCTTCACACTCCCCTCTTTGGTTTTAGTGGATTTTGCAACTGGCATCTTTTGAGAGATACCGGAGGGGGCTTTCTTTGATTTGGGTTTGAAAATTTTTACAGTTTTGGTAGCTTGGGTAGGCAACTGTTGGGTCATTGACACAGTTGTCATAGCCACACTGGAACTCAAAGAAATTGTTGAGGTTGGAATAGTGGTAGGGATAGATGAACTTACCTCACTTACCTGAGGTGATTGCATTACAGGAAAATAGAACAATGGCACATCCTTGTGATGATTGGCCCTGTTCAAATCTGCAATGAGCCTTCTCTCTTCAACCCAACAATCTAGTTTGTTGTTAGGGTTCTCAAGCACAATCTCTTCACAGAGGTGGTTAGCTAACATCATAAAGAATCTAGCATAATACACATTTTTACCTCTTTTATTTAACTCTCCTAATTTAAAGCCTAACTCAAACAAGACAAGGTCACTGAAATTATAGAATTTATCTGTAACTAGCATGTAGAGCATGTTAAGCATTGAGATATTGACTGAATCAAAATTACTGACTTTACCTGAAAAGACCTTTGTCACAACATCACACATAAAACTCCATTCTTTCCTAAGACCCATTCTCCTAATGTCACCTAAGTTAGAAGTAGAAAGAGCATAGTTCATGGAATTAAGCATATTGATTATATCAGTGTCAGTGTGTGGTGAGGTCACAGTGTTATCAGGAATCTTGAAACATGCTTTTATAACATCACTATTGATACAGAACTCTTTACCTTTAATGGTGAGTGTGATTGTCTTATCTGTTGAGTTGTAGGTAGCAGTGGTCCACATCTCTTCAACAACTTCACAGAAGATTGTGGGTGATTCCAGCATGGCATAGTTGAGCTTGCAATTCTTCACAAAGTCCATCATCTTATGATATTCACCAGATTGCTGAATACCCTTATTCACTAGTGCAGTGAAATTGTTCTTCTCATAAATGAACCCAGTTTGAGACATAATCTTTACAACATGTGCCATTGTTAGAGAATAAGAGCTTGAAGAGAAAGAGAGTAAGTGCTTTGAGAGAGAATGAAATTAGAGCAGTTGAATTGAGAATGATAAAAGAAAAGCGATTGAAATGAAATAAGCTTTTATACTATCTCAAAAATAACTGTTAAAAATAATAAAGTAAAATAAAGTAACCAATAGAAATTGCCTAAAATAGCCGTTTAAAAATAAACTGTAAAAATTCCACCCATTATCCGTCGTGTTATGCTTACAAACTGTAAGTATACTCGATGGATAATGTACAGGAATTAACGGCTGAGATTAAGACAATTCGACGGATGAGGATAAACTGTTATCCGTCGAGTCATAAAATATTCCAGAAAAATAATTGATTTTTATTAGCAAATAGTATACCGACGGATGATCAAACTCGATGGATAAAGATCATCCGTCGAGATGTAAATTTTGACTTAGCCAAAATTTCATCCAAGACTGAAAAATCAATTAAATTTCTGGCTGCATTTCAACTTGCAAATTAACTCATATAGATTTAAGAATAATTAAGCATACCTAACTCACTTACCAACCTTGAAAAGGTGGATTCATCCAGTGGCTTGGTAAAGATATCTGCAAGCTGCTTCTCACTTGGAACAAAATGTAGCTACAGTACCATTCATTACATGTTCCCTTATGAAGTGGTACTTGATATCTATGTGCTTTGTCCTTGAATGTTGTACTGGATTTTCAGTGATGGCAATTGCACTTGTGTTATCACAGAAAATAGGAATCCTCTCAACTTGCAAACCATAGTCTAGCAATTGATTTTTCATCCATAATATGTGCACAGCAACTACCAGCACAATATATTCAGCTTCAGCTGTAGAAGTAGAAACTGAATTTTGCTTTTTACTGAACCAGGACACAAGCTTGTTTCCTAGAAATTGACAGGTTCCTGTTGTACTTTTTCTATCAATTCTACAACCTGCATAATCTGCATCTGAATAACCAGTTAGATCAAAACCAGAATCTCTAGGGTACCAAATGCCAAGTTTTGGTGTTCCCTTGAGATATCTGAAAATTCTCTTAATAGCTATTAAGTGAGATTCTCTAGGATCAGCCTGAAATCTAGCACATAAACATGTAGCAAATTATATCTGGCCTACTAGCTGTTAAGTACAAAAGTGAGCCAACCATGCCCCTATAACTTGAAATATCCACAGACTTTTCAGTAGTGTTTAATTCAAGCTTAGTTGCAGTGGCCATGGGAGTTTTTGCAGATGTGCAATCCACTAGATCAAACTTCTTTAAAAGATCAAAAATATTTAGTTTGACTAATGAATATTCCATCACTAACTTGCTTAACTTGTAAACCAAGAAAGTAAGTCAGTTCTCCCATCATACTCATTTCATACTTACTTTGCATCAATTTGGCAAACTTTTTGCAAAGTTTCTCATCTGTAGAGCCAAAAATAATATCATCTACATAAATTTGAACAAGTATACTAGAGCCATTAACATTTCTAAAATAAAGTTTTATCTACAGTACCTCTTGTGAAATGGTTTTCCAAAAGGAACTTTGATAAAGTGTCATACCAGGCTCTAGGTGCTTGCTTCAGTCCATAAAGTGCTTTCAAAAGATAATAGACATGTTCTGGAAAATTTGGATCTTCAAAACCAGGAGGTTGACTGACATAGACTTCCTCCTCCAAATCTCCATTCAGAAAGGCACTTTTGACATCCATTTGATAGACTTGAAATTGGCATGGGCTGCATAGGCTAAGAAAATTCTGATGGCTTCAAGTCTTGCAACAGGAGCAAATGTTTCATCAAAATCTATTCCTTCTTGTTGACAATAGCCCTTAGCAACCAATAGCTTTGTTCCTGACTACTATGCCATTTTCATCCATCTTGTTTCTGAATACCCATTTGGTGTCTATTGGATTCTTTCCTTTAGGCTTGGGCACCAGCTTCCATACATTATTCCTTTCAAATTGGTTTAGCTCCTCCTGCATAGCTAAAATCCAATCAGGATCCAACAAAGCTTCTTCTACCTTCTTTGGCTCTTCCTTGGAAAGAAAGCTACTATAGACATTCTTCTTGAGTTGCTCTCCTTGTTTGAACTCTAGAAGAAACATCACCAATTAGCTCAAAGGGGTGATCTTTTGTCCATTTTCTTTGTTGAGGTAGATTAGCTCTAGATGAAGAGGCCTCATTGTTGTCTTGATGTGTGATTGAGTTTTGATTGTTAGAAACTCCCCCTGAGTTTGTGGATCTTTGATTTGAGAAAGGGGAACTTTCTATAGGTGATCTATCTTGATTTCCAGCTTCTCTTGATAACCCGACGGATGGTGAGTTTTGAGTACCGACGGATGAGCTGGTTGTCTCCCGACGGATAACGCAGATTGCCTCCCGACGGATGAAGCATTATGCAACTCGACAGATGTTGAGTTTTGTGCTTCATTGGTAGTGGTTTTTCTGCATTATCCTTAGATACAGTTTCTTGATCACTTTCATCATCACTAACCATCTCCACATTGTCGAATTTGAGGCTCTCATGGTAATCTCCATCTTGCAGTCCTTCAATCTTTTTATCATCAAACACAACATGTATTGATTCCACAACAATGTTGGTTCTTAGATTGTAGACTCTATATGCTTTACCAACACATATCCAACAAAAATTCCTTCATCTGCTTTAGCATCAAACTTCCCATTTTGATCAGTTTGATTTCTCAGAATATAGCACTTGCAGCCAAAGACATGAAAAATTTAGAGTTGGCTTCTTATTCTTGAACAATTGAATGGAGTCATGCATCTTGCTTGATTAACCAGAGAAATATTCTGAGTGTAGCATGCAGTATTAACAGCTTCAGCCCAGAAATATGTTGGCAGTTTAGATTCTTCAAGCATTGTCCTTGCAGCTTCAATAAGTGATCTGTTCTTCCTTTCCACTACTCCATTCTGTTGTGGAGTTCTTGCTGCTGAAAACTCATGCAGAATCCCATTTTCCTCACAAAATGCTCTCATGACAGAATTCTTGAACTCAGTTCCATTGTCACTCCTGATTCTTCTAACCTTGAAATCAGGATGATTATTGACTTGCCTTATGTGATTGATGATGATTTCACTAGCCTCATCTTTAGACTTTAGGAAATATGTCCAAGAGAACTTTGAGAAATCATCTACAATTACTAGGCAAAATCTTTTCTTGAGAGACAACACATTGACTGGTCCAAACAAATCCATGTGTAGCAGTTGCAAAGGTTCTTCAATTGTTGAATCAAGTTTCTTCCTGAATGATGCTTTAATCTGCTTCCCTTTTTGGCAGGCATCACACAGTCCATCCTTAGAAAACTCCACTAGAGGAATGCCTCTAACCAGTTCTTTCTTTACTAGCTCATTCATGGTCTTGAAGTTTAAATGGGATAGCTTCTTGTGCCATAGCCAACTTTCATCCTGACTTGCTTTACTGAGAAGACAAGTAACAGATTCTGCATTAGATGAGTTGAAATCAGCTAGGTACACATTTCCTTTTCTCACACCAGTGAGAACCACTTTGTTGCTTCTTTTATTAGTCACAACACAGGCTTCTGAGTTGAAGGTTACTGAGTTGCCTTTATCACAAAGCTGGCTGATACTCAACAAATTGTGTTTGAGACCATCCACTAAGGCAACCTCCTCAATGATGACATTGTCCTTTGAAATCAAGCCATATCCCACAGTATAACCCTTGCTGTCATCTCCAAAAGTAATACTTGGGCCAGCTCTTTCCTTAAACTCTGTGAGCAGGGTAGAATCACCAGTCATGTGTCTTGAACAACCACTATCCAAGTACCAAAGATTCTTTCTGTTTCCCTGCACACATCAAAATCAAATCAAGTTGATTTTGGTACCCAAGTTTCCTTGGGTCCTGCCTTGTTAGCTTTCTTTTTCTGTTTCTTAGGCTTTATCTCATTTGACTTGGGGATATCAATTCATCCTTGGTCATTTGAGTTGGGCCTTTGAAACCATTCATTGCAACAGAATTATCATGCATATTATAATCAACAGGAATGGCATGCTATTAGTAAACATGTTATTCCAGTAAGGCATGCTAAATGGCATTTGTGGCATACTAAATAGCATAATAAGGATTAGGTGCAAATGGCATGTTAGCAAACTGTGCATTCATATTCTGTGTAGACATAGCATTCATAGGCATGGGAGGCATGGCATTCATGTTAGGAAAGTGAGGTGGCACAGACATGGAAGTAGGCATGGCAGATTTGCAATTAACAGACAAATGATTTACACTACCACACTTGACACAGATTTTTCTAGGAGCATATTTATGTGTAGTTATTGTGTTTGTTAATCCCTACTTTACCATTTCTATTGTTTTTCTTTTTAGCCTCTGTTTTTACCTCAATCTTTTCAAGTCTGTCACTTAACTGTTTGACAGTCATGTGACCAACATTAGCCTTTTTCCCTTTCTTAACTTGACTCGATTCTCCTGAAACAAAGTTCTTGGAAACAGACCCATACTTCTCATTCAGCTTAACAAGTTTGGCTTTACTATAGGCTTGCTCACAGCCGACGGATGAGGATTTTCATCATTCGACGGATAACCCTTTTTGTTATCCGACGGATGATCCTCATCATCCGTCGAGTCTACATCTGTTAGCACTCCATCTACCAAATTTGGTTCTAGTTTCTCTTTGTTCTTTTTCCAGGCTGCATCACAGAAAGACTCAATTCCTTGAACTTTGGTGATTTGAGCATGGACATCCCTGGATGTTTTCCATGCCTTAATCACCTCTTGTTCACGCTCGAGCTGCTTCTTTAAAATTTCTTCTTTCTTCAAGGACTCAGTTAATTCCTCCTTGGCAATCTTACACTCAATTCTTAACTTTTCAAAATCAATGAACTGAGACTCAAGCACATTATTTCTCTCACTCAAAAAATTGTTTTTTTGATTTTAGCATTTTCTTTAGTAAGAGACTTAAGTGTAACACGCAAATGATATAACTCTGTAGACATGTCATTTATGGCATCATTACACTCAGCTTTAGATAAATGTGCAAGGTTTGTAGTAATTACCTGATTACTTGAAGAACTTGTTTCTGTCTCATCAGACTTGGCCATTAGGGCTAGATTAACATAGCTGACATCTTCATCTTCATCCAGACCATCTGCTGCCCAGTCATTTCTTGTGTTATGAAAGCCCTTTCCTTTTGTTTGAGCAGCTCAAAGTATTTTTGCTTATAATCCACAGGCTCAAACTTTTTCTTACTGGAATCTGACTTCCTACACTCACTGGCAAAGTGCCCTGCCAAGCCACATTTGAAACATTTGAATTTTGATTTATCCACCATGTTTCTATTTGGCTTGGCTGCTCCAAAGTTCTTTTGAACTTGAGCTTGGCAAATATTCTGGAAAGAAATGCTAGTGTTCATCAATGTCTCCATGTCATCTTGGCTCAAAGAATCTTCACTTTCTACTGCAGCCCTTGCCCTTGCTTTCACAGACCCTTGAAGTTGACTCAACAGCTTCCATCTTCACTTCCTTCTCTTTTTCCAACTCAACTAGTGCAATGGATCCTCCTTTCTTCTTTCCTCTCTCCATCCTCTCATCTTGCTCTATTTCAAGCTCATAAGTTTTCAGGATGCCATACAGTCTCTCCAAAGTAAACTCCTTATAATCTTGTGAGTTTCTTAATGAGACTGTCATTGGTTTCCATTCCTTTGGAAGAGATCTAAGGAATTTCAGATTGGAGTCTTTTTCTGATAGACCCTTCCATGCAACTTTAGAGCATTTAGTAGTTTTTGAAACCTACTAAAAATGTCAGTGAGAGACTCACTTTCTTCATTATGAAAATGCTCATATTGCTGAATCAGGAGCTGCATCTTGTTTTCTCTAACTTGCTCAGTGCCATCACAGATGATCTGTATTGTATCCCAAATCTTGGCAGTTTTGCAGTTGATATTGTCAAACATATCTCCATCAACTCCATTAAAAGGATATTCATGGCCTTTTTATCCTTCCTGACTTGTTCAATGTCAGGATCAGACCATTCATGCCTTGGCTTGGGGACTGATGGCTCGTTTCCTGTTGCAGCTCTCATTGGAACATGAGGGCCTCTTTCTATGCAGTCATCATAGGCCTCATCTTGAGAAAGCAAATGAAGATGCATCTTTACCTTCCAATGATGGTAATTATCTTTATCCAGAAAGGGATCTTGACTCCAACATCCTTCTTGTTCATCTTGCTGTATTGTTTTGATCTTTAAACTCTTTGTAAGTTAAGAGCTTGCTCTGATACCAATTGTTAGTCCTTAACAATATGATAAGAATTACAGAAGGGGGGTTGAATGGAATTCTTGAAACTTTTTCTCGAAATAAAAATGTTCTAACTCGAATATATATAAGTGTGAATTGATTAGCACAATGCGGAATAGTTACTTAAATGAATCAAACATAAGTAATTAAAAACAAGAGTCTTTAAAAATTTCTGGTGGATTTGAATGATTCCACCAGAGATATATAATATATCGAGAGAACCCTGTGTGCAAAATGCTCACAACTGCTTACAAAATTGAACAACTTAGAGTACAGAGAAATGCTAAGAATTCTGCTTACAAATGTTTCTCTGCTTGTATCTCAGATAGTTCTTAGTTGCTGCTTCTTGGTTTATATATCACCAAGATTACAAAGTAATGAGACATGATAATAAAACAAAAACTATCTAGTCTATTACAATGCTACTTCATCACTCTATTCCACATCTTTGAATATCTTCATAATAGCATGGAAACGGCAATGCTTCTTTGTTCTCGAAAATCCAGTTAATAGGCTACCACATTCCATTTGCATCCACTCGACGCATGTGACTGTGTTGTCACTGTCAACAGATATTTGAATTCTTTATCCGTCAGGTTCATGATCATCCGTCGAGATATTGATCATCCGTCGGGTTGTTGATCATCCGTCGAATTCATTGTTTGTTCATCCGTCGTGTAGCAATCAGGCACTTGACTCATTTCACTTATACAGAATTACAAGACATCATCTATGTACAATTAATCAACTTATTCTCCATATCTAACTAAGGTCAACATGACTCAAATACTACTACAGATTCTAAATAATGTGTATGCAGAAATGTGCTACAGACTTATTGTTACATAAGCTACTCACTCGATGGATAATAAGTCATCATCCGTCGGGACTATATTGAGTCATCCGTCGAGACTATAAACCTTATCCGTCGAGTGCTACATAATTTCACTAAGTAAAGTCTACCAAGGTATTTTGTTCATGTAATCATCAAGTACAGAACATATACACAACAAGTATCCGTCGAGTGACATAAATCCTCATATGTTGGCTGTGAGCAAACCTGTGAGCAAAGCCAAACTTGCCAAGCTAAATGAGAAATATGGACCAGTTTCCAAAAACTTTGTTCCAGGAGAATCAAGTCAAGTAAAGAAGGAGAAGAAAGTGAATGTTGGTCATCTGTCCATCAAGCAATTGAATGACAGATTAGAAAAGATAGAGGTTAAAACATAAACTAAAAGGAAAAACAATATAAATGGGAAAGTAGGGAGTAACAAACATAACAACTACACACCTGATAAGTATGCTCCAAGAAAAATATGTGTTAAGTGTGGTAGTGTTAATCATTTGTCTGTTACCTGTAAACTTGTCATGCCTACTCCTATATCTGTACCCTCTCTTTTTCCCACCATGAATGCCATGCCTTCTATGCCTGTAAATGCTATGTCTGCTCAGAATATGAATGCACCATTTGCTAATATGCCATTTGCACCTAAACTTTATTATGCTGCATTTAGTATGCCTCAGATGCCATTTAGCATGCCTTACTGGAATAACATGTTTGCAAACAGCATGCCTTTTCCAGTTAATCAAAATGTGCATGATAATTCTATTTTAATGACTGGTTTCAAAGGTCCAACTCAAATGACTAAGGATGAATCAGAAATTCCCAAGTCAAATGAGGTCAAACCTAAGAAACCAAAGAAGAAAGCTAACAAGGCTGGACCCAAGGAAATTTGGGTACCAAAATCAACTTGATTTGATTTTGATATGTGCAGGGAAATAGAAAGAATCTTTGGTACCTGGATATTGGCTGTTCAAGGCACATGACTGGAGATTCTACCCTGCTCACAGAGTTCAAGGAGAGAGCTGGCCCAAGTATTACTTTTGGAGATGACAGCAAAGGTTATACTGTGGGATATGGCTTGATTTCGAAAGATAATGTCATCATTAAGGAGGTTGCCTTAGTGGATGGTCTCAAGCATAATTTGTTGAGTATCAGTCAGCTTTGTGATAAGGGCAATTCAGTAACCTTCAACTCAGAAGCCTGTGTTGTGACAAACAAAAGAAGCAACAAAGTGGTTCTCACTGGTATAAGAAGAGGAAATGTGTATCTAGCTGACTTCAACTCATCTAATGCAGAATATGTCACCTGTCTCTCAGTAAAGCAAGTCAAGATGAAAGTTGGCTATGGCACAAAAAGCTGTCCCATCTAAACTTTAAGACCATGAATGAGCTTGTCAAGAAAGAACTGGTTATTGGAATTCCTCAAGTGGAGTTTTCTAAGGATGGACTGTGTGATGCCTGCCAAAAGGGAAAGCAGATTAAAGCATCATTCACAAAGAAGCTTAATTCAATAATTGAAGAACTTTTGCAATTGCTACACATGGATTTGTTTGGACCAGTCAATGTGTTGTCCATCTCAAGGAAAAGATTTTGCCTAGTAATTGTAGATGATTTCTCAAAGTTCTCTTGGACATATTCCTAAAGTCTAAAGATGAGGCTAGTGAAATCATCATCAATCACATAAGGCAAGTCAACAATCATCCTGATTTTAAAGTAAGAAGAATCAGGAGTGACAATGGAACTGAGTTCAAGAATTCTATAATGAGAACATTTTGTGAAGAGAATGGGATTATGCATGAGTTTTCTGCAGCAAGAACTCCACAACAAAATGGAGTAGTGGAAAGAAAGAACAGATCGTTTATTGAAGCTGCAAGGATAATACTTGAAGAATCAAAGTTACCAACATATTTTTGGGCTGAAGCTGTGAATACTGCCTACTACACTTAGAACATTTCTTTGATCAATCAAGCAAAGTGTATGACACCCTACAAATTGTTCAAGAACAAGAAACCAACTCTAAATTTTCTTCATGTCTTTGGCTGCAAATGTTATATCTTGAGAAATCAATCTGATCAATATGGGAAGTTTGATGCTAAAGCATATGAAGGAATTTTTGTTGGATATGCTGTGGGAAAAGCATATAGAGTCTACAATCTGAGAACCAACATGGTTATGGAATCAATACATGTTGTGTTTGATGATAAAAAGATTGAAGGACTGCAAGATGAAGATTCCCATGAGAGTCTCAAATTTGATAATGTGGAGATGGTTAGTGATGATAGTGATGATGAAAGGGATCAGGAAATAATGGAAAAGGATAATGCTGAAAAATCTACTACAAATGAAGCACAAAATTCAACATCTGTCGAGTTGCAGAATGTTTCATCCGTCGGGAGACAATCTGCTTTATCCGTCGGGAGACAATCAACCTCATCCGTCGGAACACAAAGCGCATCATTCCCCGGGTCATTAAGAGAAGCTGAAAGTCTGAATAGATCACTTACAGAAAGTTCCCCTTTCTCAAATCAAAGATTCACAAACTCAGGGGGAGTTTCTAATAATCAAAACTCAGTCACACATCAAGGCAACAATAAAGCCTCTTCATACAGAGCTAATCTATCTCAACAAAGAAAAAGGACAAAAGATCACCCCTTTAAGCTCATCATTGGTGATGTGTTCTCGAGTTCAAACAAGGAGAGCAACTCAAAAAGAATGTCTATATAGTAGCTTCCTATCTAAGGAAGAACCAAAGAAGGTAGAAGAGCTTTGTTGGATCCTGATTGGATTTTAGCTATCAGGAGGAGCTAAACCAATTTGAAAGAAATAAGGTATGGAAGCTGGTACCCAAGCCTAAAGGAAAGAATCCAATTGACACCAAATGGGTATTCAGAAACAAGATGGATGAAAATGGCATAGTAGTAAGGAACAAAGCTATATTAGTTGTTAAGGGCTATTGTCAACAATAAGGAATAGATTTTGATGAAACTTTTGCTCCTGTTGCAAGACTTGAAGCCATCAGAATTTTCTTGGCCTATGCAGCTCATGCCAATTTCAAGGTCTATCAAATGGATGTCAAAAGTGCATTTCTGAATGGAGATTTGGAGGAGGAAGTCTATGTTAGTCAGCCTCCTGGTTTTGAAGATCCAAATTTTCGAAATCATGTTTACTACCTTTTGAAAGCACTTTATGGACTGAAGCAAGCACCTAGAGCTTGGTATGACACGTTATCAAAGTTTCTTTGGAAAATCACTTCACAAGAGGTACTGTTGATAAAACTTTATTCTTTAGAAATGTTAATGGCTCTAGTATACTTGTTTAAATTTATGTAGATGATATTATATTTGGCTCTACAGATGAAAACTTTGCAAAAAGTTTGCCAAATTGATGCAAAGTAAGTATGAAATGAGCATGGTGGGAGAACTAACTTACTTTCTTGGTTTACAAGTTAAGCAAGTTAGTGATGGAATATTCATTAGTCAAACTAAATATATTCATGATCTTTTAAAGAAGTTTGATCTAATGGATTACACATCCGCAAAAACTCCCATGGCCACTGCAACCAAGCTTGAATTAAACACTACAGAAAAGTCTATGGATATTTCAAGCTATAGGGGCATGGTTGGCTCACTTCTGTACTTAACAGCTAGTAGGTCAGATATAATATTTGCTACTTATCTTTGTGCTAGATTTCAGGCTTATCCTAGAGAATCTCACTTAATAGCTATTAAGAGAATTTTCAGATATCTCAAGGGAACACCAAAACTTGGCATTTGGTACCCTATAGAGTCTGGTTTTGATCTAACTGGTTATTCAGATGCATATTAAGCAGTTTGTAAAATAGACAGAAAAAGTACAACAGGAACCTGTCAATTTCTAGGGAACAAGCTTGTGTCCTAGTTCAGTAAAAAAACAAAATTCAGTCTCTACTTCTACATCAGAAGCTGAATATATTGCTACTGGTAGTTGCTGTGCACAGATTTTGTGGATGAAAAACCAATTATTGGACTATGGTCTACAAGTGGATAGGATTCCCATTTTCTGTGATAACACACGTGCAATTGCCATCACTGAAAATCCAGTAAAGCATTCAAGAACAAAGCACATAGACATCAAGTACCACTTCATAAGAGAACATGTGATGAATGGTACTGTGAAACTGCATTTTGTTCCAAGTGAAAAGCAGCTTGTAGACATATTTACCAAGCCACTTGATGAATCCACCTTTTCAAGGTTGGTAAGTGAGTTAGGTATGCTCAATTATTCTTGAATCATTTCAGATATTTTGCAAGTTGTTATGTGGCCAGAAATTTAATTGATCTTTCTATTTTGATGAAATTTTGGCTAAGTCAAAATTTACATCCCGACGGATGCTCATTATCCATCGAGTTTGATCATCCGTCGGAATACACTTCGTCTATAAAAATCAAATATTTTTCTGGAATATTTTATAACTCGACGGATAACTGATTTATCCTCATCCGTCGAATTGTCTCAATCTTAGTCGTTAAAACTCTTAAAATTATCCATCGAGCATACTTATAACTTATAAGCATGACACGACGGATAAGGGACATAATTTTTACAGTTTATCTATTTAAACGGCTA